>NW_020528541.1:0-95259 GCF_003368295.1 Carassius auratus
GGCCTCTCAGGATGAGAGCATTGCCAAGCTGACCAAAGAGAAGAAAGCCCTCCAAGAGGCACACCAGCAGACTCTTGATGACCTTCAGGCAGAGGAAGACAAAGTCAACACTCTGACTAAAGCTAAGACAAAGCTTGAGCAGCAAGTGGACGATGTAAGAATTTCAGCATTAGAACAAGACCGCGAATCATTAGGAAATTAATATTTCTGCCAATCATATTTTATTGCTCTGGTTTCTATCACAATAGCTTGAGGGCTCACTGGAAAAGAGAAGAAGCTCCGTATGGACCTTGAGAGCCAAGAGAAAGCTTGAGGGTGATCTGAAACTGGCCCAGGAGTCCATAATGGACCTGGAGAATGACAAACAGCAATCAGATGAGAAGATCAAAAAGTGAGTGGATATCAGATGTTATAATTTTGCACAACTGCACATTAATAAGTATCTTGCACATTTTACAAAAAAACTACATTAAAAACAGGAAGGACTTTGAGATAAGTCAGCTTCTCAGCAAGATTGAGGATGAACAGTCTTTGGGAGCACAGCTTCAGAAGAAGATCAAAGAACTTCAAGTAATGGCAACCATAATTTTTCTGTGTGAAACTGTGACGTAGATGCATAGCTTTGAAAATCCTCATCACTGAATCACTGAATAAATTATTTTATACTTTCTTTAGGCCCGTATCGAGGAGCTGGAAGAGGAAATTGAGGCAGAGCGAGCTGCTCGTGCTAAAGTGGAGAAGCAGAGAGCTGATCTCTCCAGGGAACTTGAAGAGATCAGCGAGAGGCTTGAGGAAGCTGGTGGTGCTACTGCTGCTCAGATTGAGATGAACAAGAAGCGTGAAGCTGAATTCCAGAAGTTGCGTCGTGATCTGGAGGAGTCCACCTTGCAGCATGAAGCTACAGCTGCAGCTCTCCGAAAGAAGCAGGCAGACAGTGTTGCTGAACTCGGAGAACAGATCGACAACCTCCAGCGGGTCAAGCAGAAGCTGGAGAAGGAGAAGAGTGAATACAAGATGGAGATTGATGACCTGACAAGCAACATGGAGGCTGTGGCTAAAGCAAAGGTACAATCTTGTGAAAACTTTTAAACTTAAAGATCTATTATCAGTTTTACAAAACTACTTTAACTTTAGCAGCTTGAAATTTAACAATTTCCAAAAGAAATTCCAAAGTTTGATATTTCCAACCTTTGATATTTCTTAATTTATGTAGGCAAACCTTGAAAAGATGTGCCGTACAATAGAAGACCAAGCAAGAGCTAAAGTCAAAAAATGATGAGTTTGTACGCCAACTTAATGATTTAAATGCCCAGAAGGCAAGGCTCCAAACTGAAAATGGTATGTAAATACTAAATATACCATACACACAATGCCACAGAACTGTGCAAAAACAAAAGTGATTCAACCCCGCATTACTGACATCATACAACTCTTCTGTGACTATTTGATAAACTATACAGTGTCTCATACTAGGTGGAATTTAGCCGTCAACTGGAAGAGAAAGAAGCCCTTGTTTCTCAACTGACAAGAGTCAAACAGGCTTACACTCAACAGATTGAGGAACTCAAGAGACATATTGAAGAAGAGGTTAAGGTGTGTACCTAATATATATATATATATATATATTATCTGGTACTATGTATAGCTGATTGTTTTTTCACTTTTGACTTCAAGGCCAAGAATGCTCTGGCCCATGCGGTTCAGTCTGCCCGTCATGACTGTGACTTGCTCAGAGAGCAGTATGAGGAGGAGCAGGAGGCCAAAGCTGAACTCCAGCGGGGAATGTCTAAGGCCAACAGTGAGGTGGCCCAATGGAGAACCAAATATGAGACTGATGCAATCCAGCGGACCGAGGAGCTTGAGGAATCCAAGTAAATAACAATGTCTCCAGCACACTACATTTAATTTCACAAATATTAGTAATATTTCCATCATTTAATATCACTCTCTTCAGGAAAAAGCTTGCCCAGCGTCTGCAGGATGCTGAAGAATCCATTGAAGCGGTGAACTCCAAGTGTGCCTCACTGGAAAAGACCAAACAGAGACTGCAGGGTGAAGTAGAGGACCTCATGATTGATGTGGAGAGGGCAAATTCATTGGCTGCCAACCTTGACAAGAAGCAGAGAAACTTTTGACAAAGTGAAAAAAGATGCAGATAATCTTCTAATCTAAACCTGGATCCATAGACTTGGCTAATTAACAATAAGTACCTTTTTCCTAGGTCCTAGCAGAGTGGAAACAGAAGTATGAGGAAAGCCAGGCTGAACTAGAAGGTGCTCAGAAAGAAGCTCGTTCTCTCAGCACTGAGCTGTTCAAAATGAAGAACTCCTACGAAGAAGCTCTTGATCACCTTGAGACCCTGAAGAGGGAGAACAAGAATCTGCAACGTAAATTACACTTTTATTCGTAAATAAAGGATAAAAGACACATTAAAACAGAAAGTTTTACAATTCTTCTTTTTAAAACCCTTTAGAGGAGATTTCTGACCTCACTGAGCAGCTAGGAGAGACTGGAAGAGCATTCATGAACTGGAAAAGGCAAAGAAGACAGTGGAGTCTGAGAAATCAGAGATCCAGGCTGCTCTTGAAGAAGCTGAAGTATTGTAACTTAAAACTGTCAAATCATTTAATTTCCTAACATGTTGAGCATTACATCACTTTCCTGTCAGTATGTCACAATTCCTACTATTGACTACTATCCATCAGGGCACCCTGGAGCATGAAGAGTCGAAGATTCTCCGTGTGCAGCTGGAGCTGAACCAGGTGAAGAGTGAGATTGACAGGAAGCTGGCTGAGAAGGATGAGGAGATGGAACAGATCAAGAGGAACAGCCAAAGAGTGATCGACTCCATGCAGAGCACTCTGGACTCTGAGGTCAGGAGCAGAAATGATGCCCTGAGAGTCAAAAAGAAGATGGAGGGAGATCTGAATGAGATGGAGATCCAGCTGAGTCATGCCAACCGCCAGGCTGCTGAGGCCCAGAAACAGCTCAGGAACGTCCAAGGACAACTCAAGGTATCTCTCTGAAGAATGAGGAATTGAAACGCATATTAAATGTATGATAATATTATACATGAATTAACTGAGAATGACCTGCAACTAACAACTAAAGAACATTGCCACAGGATGCCCAACTGCACCTTGATGAAGCTGTCAGAGGACAGGAGGACATGAAGGAGCAGGTGGCCATGGTGGAGCGCAGGAATAACCTGATGCAAGCAGAGATTGAGGAGCTGAGAGCTGCACTGGAGCAAACAGAGAGAGGCCGCAAAGTGGCTGAGCAGGAGCTGGTGGATGCCAGCGAGCGTGTGGGACTGCTGCACTCACAAGTACAGAAAAACTATACCCTGAGCAAATTAAGTTTACATGAGAGCAGAGTTTAGTTAAATGTAGACTACATAAACTACCTGCTTAAATCCCACAGAATACAAGTCTTATTAACACCAAGAAGAAGCTTGAGGCTGATCTGGTCCAGGTTCAAGGAGAGGTGGATGATGCAGTCCAGGAGGCCAGAAATGCAGAGGAAAAGGCCAAGAAGGCCATCACTGATGTGAGCACTTACATTCTCTTTTATCTACTCTAAATTTAACAATCATTTAACTTTGTTTATCTTCATGTGGTCACAAAGGGATCTTACGTGGAAGGCATTCCTGTCTATATTGTCTAGTTTTTTTGAATTGGCTCATATTTCAGGCTGCCATGATGGCTGAGGAGCTGAAGAAGGAGCAGGACACCAGTGCTCACCTGGAGAGGATGAAGAAGAACCTGGAGGTGACTGTCAAAGACCTGCAGCACCGTCTGGATGAAGCTGAGAGTCTTGCCATGAAGGGTGGAAAGAAACAGCTCCAGAAACTGGAGTCCAGGGTAAATTACAAGCTAAATACAGTGTAAGGTTAACTGGCTATGGCAGAGATTTGACAAGTGACAAAAATAATTCTCTACTGAAGGTGCATGAGTTGGAGGCTGAAGTTGAAGCTGAACAGAGACGTGGTGCAGATGCTGTGAAAGGAGTGCGCAAATATGAAAGGAGAGTGAAGGAGCTCACCTACCAGGTAAAACACTGGATTTAGACATTTAAATTTCATTACAATATACATAGTTCAACTAAGACCATGAACAATACTTACACCCAAAGACTGAGGAAGACAAGAAGAACGTGATCCGACTGCAGGATCTGGTAGACAAGCTGCAGCTGAAAGTGAAGGCTTACAAGCGCCAGGCTGAAGAAGCTGTAAGTTTAATGTCAAATGTCCTAAGTGTGAAGTTTTTACATTTTCTATTCAATACATTTAGTGCCATGAGTGCAATGCACTGAAAGGGGTTGGATATCTGGTGTTATCCTAACAGGAGGAGCAGGCCAACACTCACCTGTCCAGGTACAGGAAGGTACAGCATGAGCTGGAGGAGGCTCAGGAGCGCGCTGATATCTCTGAGTCCCAGGTCAACAAGCTGAGAGCCAAGAGCCGTGAAGCCGGGAAGGTAAAAGTCAAACCTATACTACCACGACATACTATACTCCCATACTATTTAACATTTAATCAGTTAGCAGACACTCCGAAGCGACTTACAAATGAGAACAATAGAAGCAATCGGATCAGCAAGAGAACAAAAACAGTATACAAATGTCATGACAAATCTCAGTTAGTCTAGCACAGAACTCGCAGCTATGTTTTTTTTTTTTTATTCTATTTCAAGAATATGAAAGACAAGTAAAGGTAAGTGCTAGTATTAGTTGGTCAATTGCTGGCAAAAAGATGAGTCTTTAGATGTTTTTTGAAAATGAGTAAAGTCTCAATTTGAGATTGGGAGGTCATTCCACCAGCTGGGCACAGTCCAGGAAAAGATCAGTGAGAGTGATTTTGAACTTCTTTGGGATGGCACAACAAGGCATTGTTCACTTGCAGAGCGCAAGTTTCTGGAGGGTGCATAAGTTTGAACTAGTGAGTTTAGGTATGTTGGTGCCGTGCCAGTGGTCGTCTTTTAGACAAGCATCAGTACCTTGATTTTGATGCAAGCAACTACTCTACTGGTAGCCAGTGTAACCTGATGAGGAGAGGAGCAACGTGAGCTTTTTTGGCTCATCGAAGACAACCCTCGCTGCTGCATTCTGGATCATTTGCAGAGGTTTGACAGTACATGCAGGAAGAGCCAGGAGAGCATTACAATAGTCCAGTCTGGAGAGAACAAGAGCTTGGACAAGAAGTTGTGTGGCTTGCTCTGACAGGAAGGGTCTAATCTTCCTAATGTTGTATAAGGCAAACCTGCAGGACCGGGTCGTTGTAGCAATGTGGTCAGTGAAGCTTAACTGAAGATCCATCACAACTCCTAGATTTCTGGCTGTCCTGGAAGGTTGATGAACCCATCTGTATAGAGAAGTTGGGGTGAAGCAATGGGTTAGCTGGAATCACCAGCAGTTCTGTCGTATTAAGGTTGAGCTGAAGGTGATGGTCATTCATCTAGCTAGAAATGTCGCTCAGACAGGCTGAAATGTGAGCAACTACCATCGGGTCATCTGGTTGGAAAGAGAAGTAGAGTTGAGTGTCATCAGCATAGCAGTGATAGGAAAAGCCATGCTTCTGAATGACAGATCCTAATGACGTCATGTAGATGCAGAAGAGAAGTGGTCCAAGTACTGAGCCTTGAGGAACCCCGATACAAAGAAGTTGTGACTTAGAAACTTCATCCCTCCAAGACACCCTGAACGATCTATCGGAGAGGTAGGACTTCAACCACAGGAGTGCGGTTCCAGAGATGCGCAACTCTCTGAGGGTGGACAGGAGAATCTGATGATTAACTGTGTCAAAAGCACCAGACAGATTCAGCAAGATGAGTACTGGGGATTTGGAAGCTGCTCTTGCCAGTCGCAGGGCTTCAGTAACCGAGAGCAGAGCAGTCTCAGTTGATTGACCGCTTTTGAAGCCAGATTGGTTGCTGTCCAGGAGGTTGTTCTGTACAAATAACATAGAGAGTTGCTTGAACACAACTCGCTCAAGTGTCTTGGCAATGAATGGAAGAAGGGATAGCGGTCTGTAGTTTTCTGGATTTGGTGCTGGATTTAGAGATGGTTTCTTAAGCAGTGGGCTTACCCAAGCCTGCTTAAATGCTGAGGGAAATTTACCAGAGCGAAGAGAGGTGCTGATAATGTGAGTAAGTGAAGGTATGACTGAAGAAGAAATGGCTTGAAGGAGGTGAGTGGGGATATGATCAAGTGAACAAGTAGTAGGATTGGAGAGAAGGAGGAGAGAGAGTGTATATTAGTTGTTATGAAGTTATCATCAGTGGAGAATTGGTTACTGATGGTTCTTGTCTTATTTGTGAAGAAAACTGCAAAGTCTTCAGCTGTAAGAGTCGAAGGAGGAGGAGGTAGAGGCGGACAAAGAAGAGAAAAGAAAGTTTTGAAAAGTGTGCGAGAGTCAGAACAGTTGTTAATTTTGTTGTGGTAGTATGATGTTTTTGCAGTGAAGACATTTGCAGTAAAGGAAGAGAGGAGAGACTGATACACACTGAGGTCGGTAGAGTTTTTTTGATTTATGACATTTCCTCTCTGCAGCCCTGACTTTAGAGCGATGTTCACTGAGACATCGGACAGCCAGGGGGCAGATGGAGTGATGCATGCTGGTCTGGATGACAATGGGCAAAAGTATTATACTACCATAACAGTGTTGGGCAGAACAATAGCTACAAAAAGCAAAGATGTCAGTTAAGTTAGTTCTACTATTCAGCTCAAAACAACTTGACTGTATTTCACGGGTCTCTCACCAGGATGTTTTAGCAAAATCTTGTCTTCTGTTGGAGGTCCGGCAAGTGATGGAAAAAAATAGAATGGGGCTGACAGAATAAACGACTACAATACAACTTTTCTTTTAATCCACGTGAAGCTCACTGAAATAAAAACTGCAGCACTGGAAAAATATTGTGATTGAATTAGGGTTGCAATGAACAATTTTGTTGATTGATAATGGATATTGATTTTTTCCTAATAATCACAAGGCAAAATAATTTTGCCAGCATCTTTTCATAATTAAATTAAATATAGGTAACACTTTAGAATAAGGTTCCATTAGTTAATGTTAGTTAACTACTTTCGTTAACATGAACTAAGCAAGAACAATCCTTCTACAGCATTTATAAGTCTTAGTTCATGTTAATTTCAACATTTACTAATGCATTATTTAAATCAAAAGTTGTGCTTGTTAACATTAGTTAATGCTCTGTGAATTACCATGAACTAACAATGAATAACTGTATTTTCATTAACTAACATTAACGAAGATGAATAAATACAGTAATAAATGTATTATTCATTGTTTGTTCATGTTAATTAATACATTAACTAAAATTAACTAATGGAACCTTATTCTAAAGTGTTACCTAAATATATAACAATTAGTATAAACTTCACATTATGCCATTTTTAAGCAGCAGAAATTGTGTACATAACCTTGTCATAAATAAGCAAAATACCAGAAACATATAGTTAGGCCCAGTTCACATTTGATGCATGAAGCGCCCATATTTTTTAGGAGCCCATGTTATCAGGTTGTTTGTTCACACAGCACTGATTTTATCATAGAAAATACACTACACCACATGGATACATGGTGTTGACTATCACCTTGTCCATATTGCGAAAGACTAGATTGCTAATAAATTATCTTAATAAATGAAGCAGTTTATACTTTAAGTGTTCAAATCTTGTACAGTATAATGAAAATAAAGCTTAATTCAGTGTAACATTTTTAGCAAGTATGTCAATTACAACATTTTTGAAATAAAAATAATTTTGAGTTTAAAGTTTGTGCTAAATCTTGAATATCTGGTTCAGGTGTTTTAGGGATTAGGAATGGATCTAAACTTGGGAAGTTGAGCTCTGCATGAAACTCACACGTAAACATAAAATAGTCTAGTGAGGCCATAATGACCCTCATATGTTCTTGTTTTCAGGGCAAAGAAGCAGAGGAGTGAGGAACAATATCCAGACACAGTAGCAAGTCATCATATAATATGAATTGCTTGTGAAATGTCAGTATGCCATTAGCCACAATAAAAGTAAACCTGCAAACTTCTTGCTGTTGTCCTTCTTTAACTATCAAGCCTTTTAATTAAGCGTTCCATCATATGGGATGAGAAGTATCATAGCATCCCAAGTTGTGTAAAAGTACCACAATACCAGTTGGTACTTAAATTTTAAAACCGTCTGTTTCCTGCTAACATTTGAGCAGATTCTTAAACACTGATTGGCCTCTGTGGTTGCACTCTCAACAGATACGACTGTTAACTCTTACACAATATTTAAAAGCCTTTATTATTTTTTAACTCTACAGTTGTTAAGTAGAATTCACTTTAAAGATTCACTTTTCATTCATGGAGATGACATGAAAAAATTTCACAAAAATCCTGGTGGAAAACAAAAACTTTTGAGGTGTCAATCACATGAAATTATCATTATATCCAGTAGATGGCAGCAGAAGATCACGCATCAGCTCAGTTGCCATTCCCACTCCTTACTTTTCATGTCTTAATTTTGAATTCATTATAAAATGACCTTTATAACAAATTGTTATTCAGTCAACACAGACTTGTTGCTGTCGTGGTTTAGTACTCTGAATTTATAATTATACATAATTAACAGCTCTATTTTTGACATCGGCTCGTCAGACAGTTCGTTCCCACCATTACTAGAGTTATCACTGTCAATCACGAATCAGGAGATGTACCAGTTCGTTCAACTCAATCATGAACGAGAAAATCTCTCTCATTCAGACTCAAAAGAAACTCGTCAGTGAAGGGCCTATTTGTTGACTACATTCCTCTCAGAGTTCCTCAGTTCCTCTCAGAAACAACATCATGCAACCCCATTGTAACGATACTAACTTCCTACTCATCGGGAAGAAGGAGGCAGGAACCGGCGGACAATCAAAACATTTTAATAATTGAAACATAAACACAAAACAGCGCACCAGCCCCTCACGGACGACTGGTGCGCACAAAATAAAAAGCAAACATAAAATATGGCCCAGGCCTGGTCCTCTCTCGTCCTTCACTATAGTCGCTCCAGTTTTATATCCTTCCATCTCCTACGTGGGACTCGATACCGACGGTGGGGCGCAGGTGCAGCTCATCTCCAATCACTACACCTGGCCTCACTCCTCGTTCCCACGCCTCTCGGCCCCGCCCCACTCGCCACACCCATCATTTCACCAACAAAGAGAAGTTATCAGAAAACGAATAATAAATAAGTCACTGGAACTAGTGCGATCACAAACCGAACATGATAAAAGCGGCCGTTTGTTTGCATGCTTTGTTAAATATTTAAATCCAAAAGCATCGATGTTTTACTATAATAAGTGATACATTGTTCATGATGTCTTAGTTTATCATAATTGAAAATGTCACACATAAATAAAACATTATGAACATATCCTGCTTATTCATTAATTGAAAGGTATTTTTTTAATGATTCTTTGATTCTGAAATATTAGTAAGACTAGTAATAATAAATTTTTATATCGGCATATCATACCGTCCACGATAACAAACTTTTACATTTTACATGATAAAAATAAAAGTGTCATATCACGATATCAATGATATTGAGAATAAAATACACATTTACTAGGGATGCACCGAAAGTTCAGCAGCCCAAAATTATTTGGCCGAATATAGAAAAAAAACATAATAAATAGTACCGATTACCGAACAATGAAGTGACTCGATCAAACAGAGGCGCGCACTAATGCAGCAAACATCATGGCAGTGTGTGAGCATTTAAAACTCTCCTAGAAATAAGCAAAATCATTACAATCATGGCCTTAAACAATTAAGTTAAACTGCAGAACATTATGTTTTCTAATAAATCCACAACCTGCATGTGTTCAAGCAGCGCTGTGCGAGCTTGTGTCACCGGGGTTCAGTCCAAACCGCGAGGGAAGTCTGGGCTGAAACAGTGTTGCTCAGTAACGCTTTTATGAATTTATCAATAGGTATGTGAAAATGTGATATGTGCATCTTCCCTAATTAGTAATGAGAATAATTTATAAATCTGCTGCTGTCAACAAATAGAAGCACTGAGGACTTCCTGTGGGTTTCTGTCAAAATAAAAGCTCCATCACCATTCATTAATGTTAGTTAATGTTCTGTTGTTCTGTTAAATAAAATTAATGATAATAATTACAACAGCTCTATTAATACATTTATTATAACATTCACACAGTGTTCATATTGGGATCTGTAATATTTTCTAATGTTTTAAAATAATTCCCATCTGCTCAGCAAGGCTGAATTTGTTTGCAAGCCTGCTTCAAGATGGGGGTCTCAAAAATGGCCACAAAATATTATTTAATAACTCATTAATTTTAAGTTAAATTGTTCTTTGTTGGTATAATGTCTGCTAAAATGTATATATACAGTGCCCCCCATAAGTATTGGAACAGTAAAGACAAAATAGCTTTCTTTAAAAGGTGAATATGTGACTAAACTACAGAATGTCAAATTTTATTATTAGGTCTTTCGACACATACATGTTTTACCAAATAAAAAGCACAGCACTTTTAGAGTTCATCCCAATATTTGATGTGAGCATAAGTATTGGAACAGTTGAATTTAAGTCAAAGTTTAAAGATTAAAAGCTAATATTTAGTCTTCTAAGACTAATCTAAGACTTTACATTTCTTTGCCCTGATAAAGTCCTTGACTGAACTGGCAGGGTGTTTTGGGACATTGTCCTGATCCAATATGAATTGCTTTCTAATGAGTTTGGTGGCATTTTTTTTTATATTGGTAGCCAAGATGATTTTGCACCCTTCCAAATTCATTCTGCTACTGCCATCATACATGAAGTCATCATTTAAATGAAGAGGTCCTGTTCCAGAGACCATGACACCGCCTACCCCAATCTTTACAGATGACCTTGTATGCTTAGGTTCATTTCAGTTCCCTTTTTTTCTCCAGATTTTGCTTTCCAATCATTTAGATAAAGGTTCACCTCTGTCTCATCGGTCCATCAACTCACATTTGTGAAGAATCTTGCCTTTCTATGTTTGGTGCTGATCAGAGGTTTGCATCTTGATGTGTATCTTCTGTAATTCTGTGTCAGAGTCTCCTGCGGACTGTAGATTGACAGAGCATCACCCCAGCTTTCTGGAGGTTGTTGATGATTTTACAGACATGTATTTTAGGGTTCATTTTCACAGCTTTTATGATTTGTCTGTCATTAACTACTGTTGTATTTCTCAGACGATCAGGTTGTCTGTGATTGCTGATGTCACCGTTAGTTTCCAAACTCTTTATTTCTCCATGCCCTTTGTTTTTTCTATAGTTCTAAGTGACTTTTAATTATCTTTTAGCATTAAAATTGCTTGCTTTCTTTCAGAGTTGACTTTCTCGTCTTAATCCTGATTTATGTGAGTCATCATCGAATGCAAGACTTAGAATGCAGAAGCAATGGATATAACAGATAAGACACATTCCCTGCTTTTAAAATCTGAAGAATGAATGCAATAGGACACAGCTGAACACTTAGAAAGACCTGTGAGGCAGCTGTTCCAATAATTCTGCTCACATCAGATAGAGAGATGAAACTCTACAAGTGCTGATCTTCTTAGCTGGTTCTTGTTATCCAATAGTTACTACTTTTCCTGATAATTGGTAACTTTTATGATGATGTAGCTCAGTCACTAGCTCAGTTACTATTTGTGAGAAGTAACTAACTATAACAAATAAAAATATTTAAGTAACTTGGCCAAGTTTTGCACTATAATGCTGCTTCTGCCACCTTATGACAATAGATTTAGACCTACACGGTCATCAGTGACAGTAGCTCATTGGAAAAGGATGAAAAATGCCATTCATTGTGTTTGAACTAATAAATGCTGCTGCCTGCCTGCTGCAATCACCAATAAAATGTTGTTCCATATTTTTTTCTATATCGTCATTAATATCATTATCACAAATATTATTTAAATATTGTGATATAATTTTGAGGTTATATCACCCACCGCTAATTTACAGAATTTAAAATATAAATGTTCTTCTTGAAGGTAAAAAATACAGTAACTGAAGCACAAACATAAACAGGACAATAATCACTGAACTTCACACAAGGGACAATAAAATGATAATCAAACTTACCTTTCTAGTCGTCTTGTTAGTTGTACGCCGTCCATGTTAATGTTAGACACTTCTTACTAAACTATTTAGCAACGCCTTATCAACCACTTAAAATAGCCTAGGAACACCCTACGAACCAACCAGAAAACCTTAGTTACCTCAGAATTCAAATAATAATTTGTGTTTTATGAGACTTTTTATGGGGCCTGATTCAGCTGTAAAGCTCTGAGAAGGATCCAGTCTGTAAACAAGAAGATGTCACCCATCACTGGCAAACAATTAGCAGTAGCTCATTCTATCAAAAATAAATGAGGACATCATTCTTTATTTTTAGATAAGGAACTTTGATGAAAAGTTATAATGGCCAGCGGACTGACACTGAGCCTCAGCTGCAGTGTAAATACTTTGCACTATTTCAACCTGCAGTTGGATCATTAAATTTTTTACTTTAAAAATGCTTAGCTTAATTTAAAACATAAAACCATGAAAAGTTAATGAAGCTCACATCCATTTGACGTTATTCTGTCAAGTGCTAAAACAAATACACCTTACCTCACATCTCTGACCAAAACTTCTGTGTGGATTTCTATCATGCGGACACAGAACTGATTTATCTCTCAACTAGTGAGAGAGTAATCCATCTGTTTTTTTCCCCTGATTAAATGCACTTTTTCATGGGCACCGGTCTTTCCATGGCCATTACCTCACAAAATCCCCACAGAATAAAAGAGCGCAAAGGCCAAGGGTGACGCATGCTTCTGTGAAAGCCAATAGTATTCAGCTGCACATCCAGCAGCAGTTTCAGAACCGCAGCCACAGAACCGGAAGTGAAGGGACGAGTTAATAAAGTCATGCAGAATTTAACCCTAGAAAAGCCAGAGGTCGATGTACACCTAAAACTGCCAGCAGGTGAATTTTGCACACGGACATTACATTTATGTACTTAAAGAACATATTTCACTGTATTATGCCACTTTCTTCAAAAAGAAGTGTCTAGAGTCATGAAATGATTATGTCTAGTCATCAACTATATTTTTATCCTGTTATGTTCTGTTCAAGACTTTTTAATGCAGGCTACACGAATCCGTAATGGCCAGTAGCCTAAGCACTGCCAACGGAAATAAGAAGGTAGTAGCCTAAATATTTGGGTGGTGTAATATTATTATACAATGTCATTAATCAATATATTAAGATAACCCATGCTATTTAAATTACAAACTTTAGGTTGGCTTGAGAAAGCCTGACCAGAAAGTTTGAAAAGTTTAGAAAGTTTGAAAAGTTTGAAAATGTGAAAAGTTTAAAAAGTTTAAAGAGTTTAAAAAGTTTAAAAAGTTTAAAAAGATTTAAAAGTTAAAGACAGTGATTAACATATTGCTAGCATTAAAAGCAAGTGACTACCATGTCATTAGCATGATTAGCAAAGTTGCTAGCATGATTAGCAAGTGACTAGCATGTACTTAGCATGATTAGCAAGGTATCTAGCATGTCTTTATCATAATTAGCAAGTGACTAGCCATGTCCCTAGCATGATTAGCAAGTTACTAGCATGTCTCTAGCATGTTTCTAGCATGATTACCATGCAACTAACATGTTGCTAACATGATTAGCATGTTTCTAGCAGATTAGCATGTGACTAGCATGTTTCTAGCATGATTAGCATGTTGCAAGCATGTTGCTAGCATAATTAACAAGTGACTAGCCATGTCACTGGCATGATTAATAAGTTACTAGCATGTCGCTAACATCTTGTTATCATGATTCGTATGTTTCTAGCATGACTAGCATGCGACTAGCATGTTTCTAGCATGATTTTAGCATGATTGCCACTTTGCTATCATGTTTCTAGCATGCTTAGCTTGCGACTAGCATGTTTCTAGCATGATTAGCATGTTGTTAGAATGTTTCTAGCATGACTAGCATGCGACTGGCATGTTGCTATCATGATTTTACCATGATTAGCATGTTGCTAGCATGTTTCTAGCATGATTAGCATGTTGCTATCATGACTAGCATGCAACTAGCATGTTTCTAGCTTGATTACCATGATTTTAGCATTAACATGTTGTTACCATGTTTCTAGCATGATAAGCATGCGACTAGCATTCTGCTAGCATGATTTTAGCATGATTAGCATGTTTCTTGCATGATTAGCATGTTCCTAGCATGTCGCTAACATGTCTCTAGCATGATTAGCATTTTGCTAGCATGTCACTAGCATGTTTATAGCATGATTAGCATGCGACTAGCATGGTGCTAGCATGATTTTAGTATGTTGCTTTCATGATTAGCATGTTTTTAACATGATTAGCATGTTGTTAGCATGTTTCTAGCATGACTAGCATGCGACAAGCATGTTGTTACCATTATTTTAGCATGATTTTTGCATGATTTGCATGTTGCTAGCATATTTCTAGCATGACTAACATTCGACTAGCATGTTGCTAGCATGTTTCTAGCATGATTAGCATGTTGCTACCATGTTTCCAGCATGATTAGCATGTTAGTAGCATGTCGCTATCATGTTTTTAGCCTGATTAACATGTTGTTCACATGTTTCTAGCATGATTAGCATGCAACTAGCATGTTGTTAACATGTTTCTAGCATGATTATCATGTTTCTAACATGATTAGCATGTTGCTAGCATGTCGCTAACAGGTTTCTAGCATGATTAGTATGTTGCTAGCATTGTCGCTAAACGGTTTCTAACATGATTAGTATGTTGCTAGCATGCTGTTAGCATGTTTCTAGCATGACTAGCATGCGACTAGCATGATTAGCATTCTGCTAGCATGATTTAAGCATGATTAACATGTTGTTAGCATGTTTCTAGCAAGATTAACATGTTGCTAGCTTGTTTCTAACATGATTAGCATATTACTAGCATGTCGCTAGCATTTTGTAGCATGACTAGCATAGGACTAGCATGTTGCTACCATGATTAGCATGTCTCTAACATGACTAGCATGCAACTAGCATGTTGCTAGCATGATTTTAGCATTACTACCATGCGAATTACAAGTTGTTAGCATGATTACCATGTTGCTACCATGATTTTAGCATGATTAGCATGTTGTTAGCATGTTTCTAGCATAACTAGCATTGCGACTAGCATGTTTCTAGCATAATTACCATGTTGCTACCATGATTTTAACATGATTTTAACATGATTAGCATGCGACTAGCAAGTTGCTAGCATGATTAGCATGTTGTTAGCATGTTTCTAGCATGTGACTAGCATTTTGCTAGCATGATTTAAGTATGATTAGCATGTTGCTAGCATGTTTCTTGCATGATTAGCATGTGGCTAGAATGTTGCTAGCATGTTTCTAGCATGATTAGCATGTGACTAGCATGTTGCTAGCATGATTTTAGTATGATTAGCATGTTGCTAGCATGTTTCTAACATGACTAGCATGTTGTTAGGACAGATTTTAGATAGATAGATAGATAGATAGATAGATAGATAGATAGATAGATAGATAGATAGATAGATAGATAGATAGATAGATAGATAGATAGATAGAAATAGTCAGATAGATAGATAGATAGATAGATAGATAGATAGATAGATAGATAGATAGATAGATAGATAGATAGATAGATTAGATGAGTTTGAATGAGTTTAAATTGATTAGCATCTAAGCTTGATTGAGTCTAATGGGATTTGGAGCTTGGGTCATCTGAACATCCTGTCAATGAAAGTCTATGGGATTTTTATGAAAATCATAAGTTCAATCAGTTAGAAAAGATATAGCACACCCGGCGGGTCTAGGAGGAGTAGCAGTTGCCCAATTTTGGGTCAGAAGAAGAAGAAGAAGAAGAAGAAGTTTAAATAGGATTTCTCAAGCCAACTTAGTAATAATTCAGCACACTGCATATGGATGTGATGAAAAATTCAATCAAGCGCACAGCTTCACATAAATATTTATTAATTTGTTTAGTTATATTAATTTGAATAAGAGAACAACACCATTAAACTTTGGGTAATCCAAAAATTGTTTTATTCATTACATCATATCTAGATCTGGTTTTTATGTTATTTTTTCTTTAGTAAAAGGCCAGACTAGAATAGTAACAAAATAAACAATATGGCAAAACAAAAACTAAATAATTAAACCAAAGTTTGACCAATTAGAGTAACGTTAGTGAACCAGTCTGGAGAGCGTCAGCCATGGATCATTTCAGAAAGATAACAGTTGAGTTGAAAAAAATAAGTTGAGTTAAAAAAAATCACTCTAACTCAGCAGTGAGTGTATGAAATAACACTATTTTATCTGTCGTCTTGTCTCAAGAGTTTAGCTCCACGTAGCATATCATCAAAATATAACAATGATTTTTGTTCGGGAGCTTTTATAAAAATAGAGAGTCTGCGCTGTGGATCATTTCAGAAAGATAACAGCTATAACACCAGCATTAAACACTTTTTTAAATAAGTCGAGTTCAAAACTCACTTTCAGTCAGCAGCGAGTGTTTGCAATAACTTGATCTGATGTGCATTATAATCACCATACAAGGCAGAAATATTTATAAACGATGCAAAAGACTGTGCACGCTGGGCATTAACATACCATAGTAAACATGGTAAATATGACCACTTGAGGAAATCAGATGTCAGCTTCTTTTTCTCTATCACAATTGTGTAATTATTTAGTAACTTATATTATCTGTCACAAGTCTCGTCGAGAGATTAGCTCCACGTAGCCTATCATAGAAATATAATAATGTTTTTGTTCTAAGCGTTTATAAACATAGAGATATCATTCATTCTAAATGTGACGTATAGGCTACTCTGGCTACAAATAAACAGAAACAGACTCGACTGAATTAGCAGGCTATTTTCATAAGCATTAAAAATAAATAAATAAAATAGAAATAAATGTATTTCTGTGTGATAAATTTTGAGTCCTAATGAATTAATTAATTATCATCAATGTATCACTTATTCTATATTAAAACATCGATGATTTTGAATTTGAGTATTTTACGAGGAAACCCCTCGCTATTCTGGCTTCCGTGCTGCTGGCCCGAGGCTATTAGCCCTGCTCAACCCATTTTAAGCCCTGGCTCGCACTGGCCCCACAGTGGGAAAGGCCCAATCTTCTTTGGGCCACGACTCCCTTGTAGCAACTGTCTCAAACAGCTGAAGGTACATCGTTTATGTCATCATGGGTGGTCATCCTGGGCAGCAGCTGGGTTGCTTGGACATGGGGGGTCAGGTAGCAGAGTTCTCGGGGGCTGCGGTCAAGCAGAGCACGGCCAACTCTCACTCGGTTTCCCCCTGCCGGGCAGGCATGTGTTCCATGATTTGTTGCTGGCGGATGCTCACCTCGGTGAGATGTTTTAGCAGCTCTTCCATCATCAGGGGACGAGCGCCACCTGTGGAACCAGAGAAGATTTGTCAGGTAGAGATCGTGAGGGGAAAATAACCAAACAATGAAATCCAAACTAATTGACTCTTTGCACGCATTGATTGGTAGGGTCGTCGGTGTCCACTTCGCTAAGTTGCCCGCATTCTTCACCAGTGTGGTGGGGTGAAGTAGGACACGACACGAGGGTAAATTCCACGAAGGGTGGATTTATTAAAATAATCCGTGTGAGAACTGGCGGTGCTGGGAGGTGGTTTGGGTGTTCGGTGCTCGGTGTCCTGTCTTGGCAGTGCTCTAGTGCAGTAAGGGTCCGTGCTCTCCTGTGGCGTTGGGGCTGGCGGTCACATGCTGCTGTCTAGGGTATAAGGAAAAGACAATGTTAGCCGATTCTCGTGGAGACATCTCTCACCTCTGTGGCTGCTTGCGGGGTTTATAAGGGCAGTGGCTGATGACACGCAGGTGTGGCCGCTCAGCCCTTGATGAGTAGGTGTGTCTGCGCCATTGCAAGGGCAACACTGATGAGCGCTCAGGACACGTGTCCTTTTCCTATTTGGCGCCTAAACTCTAGAATAACCTACCTAACATTGTTCGGGAGGCAGACACACTATTGCAGTTTAAATCTAGATTAAAGACCCATCTCTTTAACCTGGCTTACACATAACATACTAATATGCTTTTAATATCCAAATCTGTTAAAGGATTTTTAGGCTGCATTAATTAGGTAAACCGGAACCAGAAACACTTCACATAACAACGTATGTACTTGCTACATCATTAGAAGAATGGCATCTACGCTAATATTTATCTGTTTCTCTCTTATTCCAAGGTCACTGTAGCCACCAGATCCAGAATGTATTCAGATCAGAGGGTCACTGCAGTCACCTGGATCCAGTACGTATCCAGACCAGATGGTGGATCTGTCACGGTTCGTGAATGCACCATCTCCGGCTGTATTCATGTTACGTCATGTTGATTGTTTCATGTGGGTGTTCAGACGATCAGCGGCAGGTGCTACTCATTCCAACTGCCTATTTAACGCCCTGTCTTTTGTCTCCTGTTTGTCAGATCGTTGTTTGAGGTTCCATGTCTGATGTCTGATTCGTGTGTTCCTGCCTTGCTTTGTCTCCTGTCTGGTTTCTGTTGGATCATTACCTTCACTCACGGATTATCGTCGCCTCACTTGGATTTACCACCGCCGTCATCATCATCAGCGCACTCAACTCTCCTACTCACCAGTCTGTGCTGCCATCGCGGTTCCTGCGTCATTCTCTGACCTTCCATCATCTCATCTATTCCAATAAACTCTGTTTACTTGCTTTTGTCTCCTGTCTTCCATACCCGAGTGTCACAGAACGATCTGACCAACATGGAGGCAGCGAGTACTCAACCATCTGTTCTGGAAGAATTTCTCAGCACCAGTGTTCGGAGAATGGACTCCCAGGAGAGGAGTCTTAACGACACTGGTCGCGCGGTTCAAGCCCTGGTGACCCAGGTGTCCGAGCTCACCCAACAATTCCCTCTTCTTCGAGCTCCCACTGCGCCACCCACACCGCCTGTTCTCCCTATACCACCAGTGACCGCCTCCCAGCCAGAACCACGCCTCCCTATACCAGAGACATACTCGGTGAGCCTAACTTCTGTAGAGCATTTCTAACCCGCTGTGACATGCACTTTTCCCTACAGCCCAGAACCTTTGCTAACGAAAAGGCCAAGGTGGCCTTCGTATTGACGCTGCTCTCTGGGAGGGCGGCACTATGGGGGACAGCAGTGTGGGAGAACCAGGACCCATGCTGCGCCTCGTTTCAGGAGCTCTCCGCCGAGATGAGGCGGGTCTTCGATCGGGCCGTCGCAGGATGGGAGGTGGCCAGGAGGCTGGCGGAGTTACGCCAGCACGAGAGATCCGTCTCAGACTATTCTATCGAGTTCCGGACCCTGGCGGTGGAGTGCCATTGGAACGAGGAGGCGCAGTGGGACATGTTCCTGCATGGGCTGGCTGACCGCGTCCAGAAGGAGATCTATGCCCTGGATCTCCCCACGTCCCTCAATGGGCTTATCGAGCTGGCATTACGGGTTGATGCACGTCTGACACGGAAGGAGAGGAGGAGCCTACTCAGCACTAGGGCTGTAGTACTCGAGTCTGGTCTTGGACTCGAGTCCGGACTCGAGACATTTTTCTGTCGTCTCGGACTTGTCTCGGACTCGTTGAATTTGCACTCGGACTTGTCTCGGACTTGGCCATTGGACTCGCCAAGTCTTCTAGTTGGTCTCGACCGAGTCCAGAAAAAAAATAAAATAAAAAATTTCTCCTTCAAAACAAAACCACATTTGCATGATGTCGCGACTGAAAACGTGTGGAAAACGCTAGGCGCGCCGCTCTCCTTATTTCCAAAGCACTCTGTAGCCTGCGCTTGCGCTCCAGTGGCGTCTGCTGTTGCTGGGCAACCATTACCCGCTCTCCATGATGACGCAGAAGTTTCAGCAAAGAATAAATGGAATTCCAGCACTTAAAATTACTTGCAGTAGCTCTGCTAATAGATTCATTTAAAAAATGGCTATCCTTGTACAACTATGATCATCTGTTTCTCCATCTTGCCTTAGCTTTCAGTATTGTTCCGGGAAAGGATGTGCATGACAAGTGGTGCACTTACTGCAACCTGAAAAGTTTAGATGTTTCTAATAAAATTTTCTACATGTTCGATTGTGTTTTATTTACGTCTACACCTAGATAGCCTTTTTTTTTTTTCAATAAACGCGTATTAATGTATAGCCTTATGCAACAATTACATATGTAAATTTTAAAAACTTTATATATGACATTACATATTTACATTTTCATGTAACAGCCAGTATTTGTATCTGTAACAATCACAAAATTTTTCCTATCTGCATTCGGATATAACATCGTACAGTTACTTGATAAGACTGTTATGACTTTTTATATATTTTTTCGTAGTTATCACTGAACAAGTATGTCATGTTAAACTGAAATAATTATTAATTTCTAAAATAATATTTATCATGCAAGCAGAGAGATGTCATGACAAACGTTTAGTGATCATTTGAACACGACTGAATCCATTCAATGCGCACATTTTCATTACGCAGAAAACTTTGAGCGAGTCTTAATGTTAATGAACTTCACTACACAGATGTGTGTGTTCCGCGCAAACCAGCAAAAGGTAAATATGCAAACATGTAGGACAAGTAGACAATGTATCCGTATCTAAGCTGATTATTAGCCTACTCTTGAGAGAGAACTGATTTGGTTTTTGAGAGACTGAGACGCGCAACGCGTCTGTTTGATTGGTGAGCGCGCTGTGCTTATTCCATTCATTCGTATCATGGTAGCCTAAGCTTTCAATATTTGCCTTTTAAATATATAAAAATAATATGACGTGTAGCTATGATGTATTATTATAGGTAAAATTACTCTTGCAACGCTCTGATTTCTGAGAGATAAACAGAGAGGCGACAACAATGCGGTGGTTGATGTGCTCTCTTTTCACTCATAAAGTTTACATTCATTCACTTCTGGCGCTGATGCCCTGGCTCACCTGTTATCTAGCAAACACCAGACTCTGTCAGCTTTAGCCGAGTATTCAGGCAGAATTATTCCTTGAGCGTTATTCGTTTTTTAAGCCATTATCCGTGCCATTCCGAATAAGGTATTCGGCTTCAGGCACAACCCTAATTATTACATTACATATTTTATTTTTACATGCAACATAGATAAGGTCATATAGTAACAGCTCCACGCAATATTGTAATTCTAAAATTCACGTCGTACTTGCAAACACTTTGTATGCATTATGGTTAATGCATGCTGGAGTAGTCGATTGTTTCCGACAGAGCTTGACTAGTCTATGCAAGATCTAGCACAGTAGGACAAAAATTTGCTGTATTTATGTGCGCATGGCCAGTAGAGCCAAACGTATCCATTCTAGCCTTGCTGCGCGCATTTGTCATATCCCGAGCTTTGCGTGTGTCTGTGCACTGTGCCAATTAGGCATAGTCATATACATTTTTGACCACAGATATAATGTCAACAAAAAATAAAGTACATAAAAATTATTTGACCTTACAGTTCCAAACTTTGTTTGTTTATCCAAGTTTAGCTCCCAGGGTCGGACTGGGAGTAAAACCAGTACTCATTAGCAAGGCCCCAAAGGAAGAGAGGGCCCTTGAAAAGTATGAATCTGAAATATATATTTTTTACCTGGATATTTTCATGGGTGGGGGCCATGGCGGCCCATCAGGACTGCCTATGCATAGGGCCCAGGATCTTGTTTAACGCCCCTGTTAGCTTTAACCCTAATTATACACACTTGAACCTAATCAAGCTCTTACTAGACACACTAACCTTCCAGGTGTTTTAAGGCCAGTTGGAGCTAAACTTTTCAGGACATTGGCCATCCAGGATGTAGTTTGGAGACCCCTGTCCTACAGAGTTGTTACTTTGCACATGCTTTTTGATCATTACAAATAATAATGTAAAATGATTTTCTTAGAATAGGAGATATGTTTTCTCTCGCATCACAAACATTATCAGTAGTTTAGTATGTGGTCTTGAAGAGGACCCTTTTTTCTTTCATTTGGACTCGGTCTTGGACTTGGACTCGAACCTCTTTGGACTCGGTCTTGACTCGGTCTCGACTAGTCCTGGACTTGGACTTGACTTGGACTCGACAAAGCCGGACTTGACTACAGCTCTACTCAGCACCCCATCCAGGGGACCGGCAGACCTGCGATTCAGCGGCGGGGACGCGGCCAGCCCCGTCTACGATCATGAGCCCATGCAGGTAGGGCGAGCTCGGCTTTCCCGGGAGGAGAAGGAGAGGCGGAGGTTCCTGGGCCTATGCCTTTACTGCGGGGGAGCCGGACATCAAGCCCATACCTGTCCGGTAAAAGGCCAGGCCCGGTAGTACGTATGAGGCTACTATCGGGTGGGATTTGGATCTGGAAGGACCCCAGAGAACTAGTTAATTATAGACCAATCTCGAATCTCCCTTTTCTGTCCAAGATACTAGAAAAGGTGGTATCCTCACAATTATATTCCTTCTTAGAGAAAAATGGTATATGTGAGGATTTCCAGTCAGGATTTAGACCGTATCATAGTACTGAAACTGCTCTCCTTAGAGTTACAAATGATCTGCTCTTATCATCTGATCGTGGGTGTATCTCTCTATTAGTTTTATTGGATCTTAGTGCTGCGTTTGACACAATTGACCACAACATTCTTTTGCATAGACTTGAACACTTTGTTGGCATCAGTGGAAGTGCATTAGCATGGTTTAAATCGTACTTATATGACCGCCATCAGTTCGTAGCAGTGAATGAAGATGTATCATATCGATCACAAGTGCAGTATGGAGTACCTCAAGGCTCAGTTCTAGGGCCGCTACTCTTCACGCTTTATATGTTACCCTTGGGAGATATCATCAGGAAACATGGTGTTAGCTTTCACTGTTATGCTGATGATACGCAGCTCTATATTTCCTCGCAGCCCGGTGAAACACACCAATTTGAAAAACTAATGGAATGCATAGTCGATATAAAAAATTGGATGACGAGTAATTTCTTACTGCTAAATTCAGAAAAAACAGAGGTGTTAATCATAGGGCCTAAAAACTCTACTTGTAATAACCTAGAACACTGTCTAAGACTTGATGGTTGCTCTGTCAATTCTTCGTCATCAGTTAGGAACCTAGGTGTGCTACTTGATCGCAATCTTTCCTTAGAAAGCCACGTTTCTAGCATTTGTAAAACTGCATTTTTCCATCTCAAAAATATATCTAAATTACGGCCTATGCTCTCAATGTCAAATGCAGAAATGTTAATCCATGCATTTATGACTTCAAGGTTAGACTATTGTAATGCTTTATTGGGTGGTTGTTCTGCACGCTTGGTAAACAAACTACAGCTAGTCCAAAATGCAGCAGCAAGAGTTCTTACTAGAACCAGGAAGTATGACCATATTAGCCCGGTCCTGTCCACACTGCACTGGCTCCCTATCAAACATCGTATAGATTTTAAAATATTGCTTATTACTTATAAAGCCCTGAATGGTTTAGCACCTCAGTATTTGAATGAGCTCCTTTTACATTATACTCCTCTACGTCCGCTACGTTCTCAAAACTCAGGCAATTTGATAATACCTAGAATATCAAAATCAACTGCGGGCGGCAGATCCTTTTCCTATTTGGCGCCTAAACTCTGGAATAACCTACCTAACATTGTTCGGGAGGCAGACACACTCTTGCAGTTTAAATCTAGATTAAAGACCCATCTCTTTAACCTGGCATACACATAACATACTAATATGCTTTTAATATCCAAATCCGTTAAAGGATTTTTAGGCTGCATTAATTAGGTAAACTGGAACCGGAACACTTCACATAACACCGTACTTTCTACATCATTAGAAGAATGGCATCTACGCTAATATTTGTCTGTTTCTCTCTTGTTCCGAGGTCACCGTGGCCACCAGATCCAGTCTGTGTCCAGATCAGAGGGTCACTGCAGTCACCCGGATCCAGTACGTATCCAGACCAGATGGTGGATCAGCACCTAGAAAGGACCTCTACTGCCCTGAAAGACAGCGGAGACCAGGACAACTAGAGCCCCAGATACAGATCCCCTGTAAAGACCTTGTCTCAGAGGAGCACCAGGACAAGACCACAGGAAACAGATGATTCTTCTGCACAATCTGACTTTGCTGCAGCCTGGAATTGAACTACTGGTTTCGTCTGGTCAGAGGAGAACTGGCCCCCCAACTGAGCCTGGTTTCTCCCAAGGTTTTTTTCTCCATTCTGTCACCGATGGAGTTTCGGTTCCTTGCCGCTGTCGCCTCTGGCTTGCTTAGTTGGGGTCACTTCATCTACAGCGATATCGTTGACTTGATTGCAAATTAAAACAGACACTATTTCAACTGAACAGAGATGACATCAATGAATTCAATGATGAACTGCCTTTAACTATCATTTTGCATTATTGAGACACTGTTTTCCAAATGAATGTTGTTCAGTGCTTTGGCGCAATGTATTTTGTTTAAAGCACTATATAAATAAAGGTGATTGATTGATTTCCGCCGAGAAGACCTCATCAACATCATCATCATCATCTATGCACAGACCCACCACTGTCAAGCACTACTGGACTCTGGGGCAGAAGGTAACTTCATGGATAGCACATTGGCACACAAACTCCACATTCCCCTCAGACCCCTTCTGCACCACATCACGGTTCACGCCCTCACTGGACAGCAACTCCCTACCATCTCATACATTACTGAAGACATCACACTCATCACATCTGGCAATTACTCCGAGACCATTTCCTTTCACATCCTTGACTCTCCCCTGGCACCCATTGTCCTCGAGCACCCTTGGCTCCTCCTCCATAACCCCAAAATAGACTGGTCCTCTAATTCCATTTTGTCCTGGTGTAAAAAGTGTCATGAATCTTGTTTAGTGTCTGCCTGTCCGTCTGTGTCTGTGTCTGTGTTACAGGAGGAGGCAGTGGATTTGTCTAACGTGCCTGCTGAGTACCTCCATCTGAAGGAAGTGTTCAGTAAGTCTCGTGCTGCTTCTCTTCCTCCGCATCGTCCTTACGACTGTGCCATAGATTTACTGTCAGATAAGTCTCCGCCTAAGGGCAAACTTTATTCACTTTCTGTTCCAGAGAGGGAGGCTATGGAGAAATATATTTCTGATTCTCTAGCTTATAAATTCATCCGCCCGTCCTCTTCTCCTGCGGGGGCAGGGTTCTTTTTTGTGGGAAAGAAGGATGGATCACTGCGACCTTGCATTGATTACCAGGGACTGAACAACATCACGGTTAAGAATACTTATCCTTTACCGTTGATGTCTTCGGCCTTCGAGAGGTTGCAAGGAGCGTCAATTTTCACAAAACTGGACTAACGCAATGCGTATCATTTGGTTCGGATCGGGTTGGGGGATGAATTGAATACCGCTTTTAACACCCCCAGAGGGCACTTTGAATATTTGGTTATGCCCTTCGGTCTTTCCAACTCCCCAACGGTCTTCCAGGCACTCGTCAACGACGTGCTGCGAGATATGATTGATCAGTTCATTTATGTCTACCTGGACGACATATTGATTTTTTCTTCCTCTCTCCAGGAACATGTGCAGCACGTCCGACGAGTGCTTCAGAGGTTGCTAGAGAATGGGCTTTTTGTCAAGGCGGAGAAATGCGAGTTTCATGCACAGTCAATTCCATTTTTGGGGTATATCGTGTCGACTGAGGGAATACACATGGATCCCAGGAAAGTTAAGGCTGTGGTAGAATGGCCAAGTCCAGATTCCCGTAAGGCCCTAGGTTTCTGGGGTTCGCAACTTCAGCCAACTAGCCGCACCTCTGACCGCCTTGACCTCTGCCAAAACTGCGTTCAGGTAGTCAGACACAGCTGAGGCTGTGTTTCCAAACTGAAGAGCCGTTTCATTTCAGCCCCTATTCTGATTACCCCTGACCCTACACGTCAGTTCGTGGTGGAGGTCAATGCGTCAGAGGTGTGGGTAGGAGCGGTGTTATCACAACGTTCTCCCTTAGACGACAAGGTCCATCCTTGCGCATATTTTTCATATCGTTTATCTCCTGCAGAACGAAATTACGATATTGGTAACCGAGAATTGTTGGCAGTTAAGATGGCATTGGAGGAATGGCGACACTGGTTAGAAGGATCGGGGGTTCCTTTTATAGTATGGACTGACCACAAGAATTTAGAGTACATTAGCACCACCAAAAGGTTGAACTCCAGGCAGGCTCGATGGGCAATTTTTTTCGGATGTTTTTACTTTACTATTTTGTACAGCCCGGGTTCCAAAAATATCAAACCCGATTCTTTGTCACGTATTTTTGACCATTCCGAACGCCCGTCTACTCCCGAGTGTATTTTTCCTGAGACATTAGTGGTCTCCACTCTCACATGGGAGATCGAATCGAAGGTCAGAACGGCCTTAGAAGGGGTAACGCCTCTGCCCGGGTGCCCACCGAACCGCTTATTTTTGCCGGAGGGATTAAGGTCTAACGTTATCCAGTGGGGACATTGCTCTGATGTAGCTTGCCATCCAGGAGTTAACCATACTAGATTTTTAGTCAAGCAACGATTCTGGTGGCCATTTATGGCTCGCGACATTCACAGTTTTGTTTTGGCTTGCTCGGTTTGTGCCACTGGTAAGACTTCCAATCGGCCCCCTGATGGGTTACTCCAACCGCTGCTGGTCCCTTCGAGACCCTGGTCCCACATCGCACTAGATTTTATTACCGCCCTCCCAGGGCAACACGGTTGTTTTAACAGTGGTGGACTGGTTCTCGAAGGCAGCCCACTTTATTCCCTTGCCTAAATTGCCCTCAGCCAAGGAGACAGCGTTCACCATTGTAGACCACTTCTTTCGTTTACATGGCCTTCCGATAGACGTGGTTTCCGACAGGGGACCCCAATTTGTGTCTAAATTTTGTCAAGAATTCTGTAAACTACTGGGAGTGACTGTAAGTCTGTCCTCAGGGTTTCACCCCCAGAGCAATGGCCAAACCGAGAGAGCCAACCAAGATTTGGAAAGGGTGTTGCGATGTTTGGTCTCCAAGAATCCTTCCTCCTGGAGCCAACAATTGTCTATGGTGGAGCACGCCCACAATACCTTACCAGTATCAGCTACGGGCCTATCTCCTTTTGAGTGTAGTGTAGGTTACCATCCACCTATTTTTCCCAGTATGGAATCCGAAGTTGCGGTCCCCTCCGTTCACGTCTTCATCCAGAGGTGTCACCGCACTTGGACCAGAGCCCGCGAGACTCTACTCCAAGTGGGGGCGCGCACCAAGGCTAAAGCCGATCGCCACCGGTCTAGGCCTCCCATATACGTCGTGGGTCAAAAAGTGTGGCTTTCTACCGAGAATATTCCTCTCCGTTCCGTATCTAATAAATTGGCTCCCAAATTTATTGGCCCATTTACTGTCACCAAGATCATTAGTCCGGTGGCAGTCCGCCTTAAACTCCTTCCTACGTACAGGAGAATTCATCCCGCCTTTCATGTATCCAAAATTAAGCCCGCATTTCATTCTCCCATTAATCCGCCTACCCCTGTTTCCCCCCCCCCCCCCACCCACCCCGTGTCTCGTAGATGGGGAGAGCACCTATTTGGTTAATCGCATTCTGGACTCTAGAAGGAGGGGATGCGGATTTCAGTACTTGGTGGACTGGGAGGGTTACGGTCCGGAGGAGAGAAGTTGGGTACCTGCTAGGGACATCCTGGATCACTCCCTTATCGATGATTACAATCGACAGGTAAGAGATTCCTTAGGAGGAGGGGTACTGTCACGGTTTGTGAATGCACTGTCTCCAGCTGTATTAATGTTACGTCATGTTGATTGTTTCATGTGGATATTGCCGCTAATCGTCTGATCAGCGGCAGGTGCTACTCATTCCAACTGCCTATTTAACTCCCTGCCTTTCATCTCCTGTTGGTCAGATCATTGTTTGAGGTTCCGTGTCTGATTGTCTGATGTCTGATACGTGTGTTCCTGCCTTGCTTTGTCTCCTGTCTGGTTTCTGTTGGATCATTACCTACGACAATCAAACCTGTGACTTCCCACCCGTGAACTCGTGTCTCATACTAGATCGATGTACTCCGAGGTCACACAGCACGCGAAACAACGATGACAGCCCCTACGAATAATACTGCCTACGGATGCAGTGTTTATGCAAGTGGTACACGTTGAAAAAATGATTTTAGGTCAATGTAACGTTGCATTAAAATAAATAATCTAGTTATAATTCCTTGCGCTCAGAAAGTTTGGCGTAACTTGCCTGGAACGGTACAAAGTCGTTAGTAGTGGTATGAAATAGTGATTACGAGCACAAAAACCTGCCTGGAACGTGTGCAGCATCAGAACTAACATTATAGCGACTGACTGGGATGAGGAAGAGGTGGCAAGAGCCAACATGTGCGATGGCCCGCAGCCGTGTAATTTCAAACCAGCCAGACGTGAGAGGGCAAATGAGGAATTGCCAAGAACTGATGTCCGTCAAAGCCTATGCATGGTCCGAGGAGAATGAGCGGAGAGTTGGTGAAGTGTATGTATATATGTATAATTTTTTTTTTACTGTCATTGAGTAGTACCGAGTGGAAAAACAATCAACATTTGCTTTATATCTAGTGGCAGTGATCATGACGTTAGTTCAGATAAGTACCGATAACCTTGATCTAGAAATCGTCATCTAGAAATAGAAGGCGTCATGCTAGCTATATGGACGTTTCTAAGCGTTTATCTCTTCCTCCGGTGAAAATGTTGTTGCAAATGTAGCCGTGTGTGTGTCACTGTGTTTGACAGGAGCTTGTGTGGGTGCTGTCCCATGGAAACTGCGCTGGAAAGCTTGTGCTGTAGGGAAGCGAGCCCGTTTGGGTCGCTGTTGGTCGATATCTCTTTATCTATCTCTCTGTCTATTTATCTATATATGTAGTCTATCTATCTATATATATATCTATGTATTTATCTATTTATCTATATTCTGCGCTATCTGAATACTGTAGTCTACTACTCGTCTCTCTAGTCACTCTCAATGCTCTCAAGGCAGGCTTTGGTCAATTCTCTCCCCAACGTGACATGATGCAATGCATTGTGGGGGAAAGTAGACCGCTGTAAGATAGTACCTACTTTTTCGTATTATATTCCGTTTTGTGATACCCAACAACATAAAATACAATGGATAACAGTTTAAATGTTTATTACCAACAAGCAAATTGCACAAATTCGTTAAAAATGTTTCCTTGCAACACGACCTTTATGTACATTAAGGAATAAAACATTTACCGGTTTTTGTAGTATTGTTTGAATTTATCTCATCAGTGTTTAAAACTGTTTAGAAGTGTGTATGTTCTTGACTGTTTGTGCGTCATATCTGAGAGCAAATTTTGTTTTTCAGCAAGATTGAGTTGTTTTGAGTGGAGAGTTTAATTTTGAACTGAATATAGGTATCTTGGTGAATTGAGTTTTTCCTAACAATGCACACACAATGAAGGACAGATTTATTCTGGTTCACCAGTGCTTGTGTGAACAGGTTTGAGCTATCAGCTCTTTTATTGACTAGAACTGAGCTTAGACTCATTACTAAAAGAATGAACAGTAAACTTACAGTTTCATAATAAAAAAAAGAATTTGAGATTCAAAAGTGTATAATTAAACTTAAACTCTGTGTGAATGTGAACTGCAGATTTCACATTCAGTTGCGGTGTATAATTTGGGCATTGAAACTGAAGCTAGTCTTGGGTTATGCCTAACTCTGGTCTGGTTTTAGGGGTACACATCGATTTAATGCGGGAATCAGTTAATGTTTCTTATATTGTTCACAGTTTCTCTTATGCAAAATAAAATCTGCAAATAATCTGCTATAGCTGTGAGGGCGGGGCTTGTTCTGAGCACCTGATGCAGGTGAAGGCATTCAGATATACTTCAGCCTTCTGAATTCTATGGATCCCCGCACATGGCATGCAGGAAAAAAATAGTAGGCTAAATCATGTGCATGATTTACTAATTCATTACCTCAATTTGCTAAATGTGTGTGTGTGAGATGGAGTGTGTGAGTGTGAGTGTGTGTGTGTATGTAGATCTCACATGCACACTTCAGAAGAATTCAGCTATTAGATTTAATTAATTCAGTCATCATTAATTTCAGCCTTTTGTGTTTTCCCACAGTTCACTGGAGTTCATCTCAGTGTGTCTGGACTGTGGATCCATCTGTGATTTACATCCTACATTCCACCGGAATCTGTTGGAACAGATCAGATTTCAGTGGAATGAAGAACATGACACATGGAGAACAACATTTGGGAAAAACACAGCGCCCTTCCTGAAAGAGTCAGTCTGTGGAAGAGAACACGTTCTTGCCCTGTATGTCATTCAAAATCAGTTAATGTTCAAAAAACTCTTTGTGTAAACGTAAAGCCTGGATTACAAATAAAATCATCTGGAAATGAGTATGACAAAGATATTCATTTCCACACAGTTAGAAATTAAGTTAGTTTATTATGTCTGTCGCAGACACATACACCTGACAGATACAAGTACATTCATAGAAACCTAAGCATTTGTTCCTAGCAGATGTGAACTGAAGCAGGGGCTCCTTATTAGTGTAAATTAAAAAGTCTATATCCCTCCATCTAGAAATGAATCTCTTTGTCCATAATGACAAAGGATTACAAAAAAAATTAAACAAGGATTCATAAAAATCATTTAGTCTGCGACTGTCCATCACTGGGCTGAGCTGCGTCCGAGAACGTCTTTGGCTCTTTCCCACAATTCAACTGTTTATTGACTTTCCTGTTAGAGATGATGATCACAATGGGACTGAGGACGGCATACAGAGACGACAAGAAGATCCTCACATCTCCGATCAGCGAGGAGTCAAGAATCTTAGGCACGGTCAGCGTATAAACCCACAATCCATTGTCCACTCCATAAATAATCACGTAGATTGTGACTAGTGTGACGACGGTGAGGGCAGCGCGGCGCTCTGCAGATGGACCCTGCCTCACTGCGCCGCCCCGCAGACCCTTCACCTGCCGTCTGCGGCGGAGCAGGAACACCAGCAGGACCAGGCTGGCCGTTGTCATCAGAGATATCGGCACCACGTCTCGTCCCACTTGCGCCCCGCCATTGGCATCCATCGCCAGCTTGGACGGGAAGCTCAGGATACAGAACTTGATGTTGATCCCATTCTGCAAGAGTCTGGAGTCGTTCCGGGCACTTACAGCATAAAGCAGCGTGGCGGCAGTCGTGGAGGTGTTGATTAGCCATAGAGCCAGGAAGAGGACAGCCAGGTACTGGGCGAACAGAGCACGGGCGACGGCCAAACGCGAACCCGGTGGAGCCACGCTCAGGCACTGATACACGCTCAGCAGGAACGTCAGCCAGATGGACAGAGATCTGGACGTGCGATAGATGAAGATGACCACCTTGCAGCCGGTGTCATCAAACACATTGAGGATCTCAAACGTGGCTAGAACCTCCAGCAGGCAGCGAACGCCCACCACCATCAGGTTAGAAGACGCCAGGTGCAGCACGATGCTTTCTGTGGGCGAGAGACGGCCCTCGTGATACACCACCGAGAGGAAGGCACAGATGACCACGATGTTGCCTGGAATACCAGTCACGGCCAGTGACAGGAAGAGCAGGCCACGCGTCAAAGTGTCCGAGTTCATCTCAACCGCTTCTGATCTCTTGCAGCTTCTCTTGAAAGATTCCCTTCTTCAGAATAAGCTTTCGTTTTATAGTCTGGCTCGGGCCACTGGGATCTTCCTGTGCGGGACGGTCCAGCGACTTCAGAGCTGAGCTCAATTATCTGAATGATGTGCAGTTGACTGATTCTGTCACAGATGCAACACTCTCTCGTGAAAATATTCCAGTGAGTGTCAGTTTGTGCCTGAAGGACAGCGAGTGCTTTAGCTGAGACTCTCTCAGAACATTTTTATTATTTTTTATTAAACCTTTATTTAACCAGGGAAATAATCATTTGAGATAAACATAATAAACATTGAGATAAATATCTCATTTACAAGTGAGCCCTGGCCAAGGTAGCAGCACACAATATACATAACTACATAAAACAAGTTGCACAACACACACATATACAGCAATAAAACAAGATTAAACGTTAAGAGCAAGTACAGACAGATTTGAATGTTTGGTTGAGATATAACTCATTAATTGAAATAAGTACATCAAGTTTCAATGATCTTTGGATCTCATTCCAAGCAGCTGATGCGCTATAAATAAAAGCAGTTTTTCCAAACTCTGTCTTCATTAAAGGAACATTTAAAAGAATATATCTACTTGAACGTAGATTATACCCTTGACTATTAAAAGTTAATAGACTATTCATATATTGAGGAAGCTGGCCAACTTCAATTCAATTCAATTCAAGTTTATTTGTATAGTGCTTTTTACAAAACAAATCGTTACAAAGCTACTTTACAGAAAATTATGTTTCTACAATATTTAGTAGTAGCTAGTAGTTTGTGCACATTTGACAGGATTTTAGAAAAAATAAAAATAATAATAATAATAATAATACAAGACGTAGTCAGCTAGACGATGAACTATCAATATTATTAATTAAGTTACTATATGATGCAGTCACACATTTAGCAATAATTGTTAGTTCTGTTGTTGATTCAGGGTTAGCATCATCTGAGGTCCTCTGAGGGTCAGCATCATCTCTTCTCAGGTGTTCTGGATCCAGACTGGAGCTTGTGTAAATCCTAGTTACATCCCGTGGCGAAACATAGAAACAAAATACAGACATCATTAGCATAGCTGCTGATCCAACAAAGTAAAATTAGTTTAACCCAAGCTAATGAATAAAAATGCACCTTTGATCAGATGCAACTACACTCACAATTTAAGAGATGCATTATTCGAAGGCTTAGCGAAAGATATGTGTTTTTAATCCAGATTTAAACAGAGAGAGTGTGTCTGAACCCCGAACATTATCAGGAAGGCTATTCCAGAGTTTGGGAGCCAAATGTGAGAAAGCTCTACCTCCTTTAGTGGACTTTGCTATCCTAGGAACGACCAAAAGTCCAGCGTTTTGTGACCTTAAGGAGCGTGATGGGTTGTAGCGTGGTAGAAGGCTAGTTAGGTACGCAGGAGCTAAACCATTTAGGGCCTTATAGGTAAGTAATGATAATTTGTAACTGATACGGAACTTAATAGGTAGCCAGTGCAGAGACTGTAAAATTGGGGTAATATGATCATATTTTCTTGACCTGGTAAGGACTCTAGCTGCTGCATTTTGGACGACCTGTAGCTTGTTTATTGAAGAAGCAGGACAACCACCTAGAAGTGCATTACAATAGTCCAGTCTAGAGGTCATGAATGCTGGAACTAGCTTTTCTGCATCAGAAACAGATAACATGTTTCGTAGCTTGGCAATGTTTCTAAGATGGAAGAATGCAGTTTTTGTAACATTGGAAATATGATTTTCAAAAGACAAATTGCTGTCTAATATAACACCCAGATTTCTGACTGTAGAGGAAGTAACAGTACATCCGTCTAGTTGCAGATTGTAATCTACAAGATTCTGTGTAGTGTTTTTTGGTCCAATAATTAGTATCTCTGTCTTATCCGAATTTAATTGGAGAAAATTGTGTGTCATCCAATCTTTTACATTTTTAACACACTCTGTTAGCTTAGATAATTGGGAAGTTTCCCAATTGCCAAGGGGCAACATGTATATTGAAAATAGAAGGGGACCTAGGACGGATCCTTGTGGCACTCCATATTTTACTGATGATAAATGAGATGACTCCCCATTTAAGTAAATAAAATGTTAGCGATCGGACAGGTAGGATCTAAACCATCTTAGAGCCTGCCCTTGAATACCTGTATAGTTTTGTAATCGATCTATGAGTATGTCATGATCTATGGTGTCGAACGCAGCACTAAGATCAAGTAAGACTAGAAATGAGATGCAGCCTTGATCTGACGCAAGGAGCAGGTCATTTGTAATTTGAACAAGTGCAGTTTCTGTGCTATGGTGGGGCCTAAAACCTGACTAAAATTCTTCATACAGATCATTTTTATGCCGGAAGGTGCTCAATTGAGCAGACACAACTTTTTCTAAAATTGTAGACATAAATGGAAGATTTGAAATAGGCCTATAATTTGCCAGTACACTAGGATCTAGTTTTGGTTTCTTAATAAGAGGCTTGATAACCGCCAGCTTGAATGGTTTTGGGACGTGACCTAAAGATAACGACGAGTTAATGATATTTAGAAGAGGTTCTTCGGCTACAGGTAACAGCTCTTTCAGTAATTTAGTGGGTACAGGATCTAATAAACATGTTGTTGGTTTAGATACAGTGATAAGTTTATTTAGCTCTTCCTGTCCTATGGTTGTAAAGCACTGCAGTTTATCTTTGGGTGCGATGGATGAAACTGAAGTGTTAGATGCTGTAGAATCTACATTCGCTATTGTATTTCTAATGTTATCTATTTTATCAGTGAAGAAATTCATAAAGTCATTACTATTTAACGTTACTAAATAATGCCTTATATACAAGTATGAGCCAGTGCTTGTACCTTCTTATATGAAGTGAAGGCCAACCTACCATTTCATACAGTGCACAATGATGAGTGTGATATTTTGTGCAAGTTATAAATCTTAGAGCAGAGTGATAAACAGAATCTAATGATTGTAAGAGAGCTATAGTGGTATTTCTTTAAAAAAAACATCTCCATAATCTAAGATAGGTAAGAAGGTAGATTCCACCAACTTTCTCCTGGCTGACTGTGAAAAACATGCACTATTCCAAAAATCAAACCCCAACTGCAACCTTAACTTAGACAACAGTTGTTTAACATGTAACTTAAATGATAAGTCCTCTTCTAACACAAACCCTAGATATTTGTAAGAGGAGACCAGTTCTATACTGTCCCTTACGAAAAATAACCATGGTTTTATTATAGTAAAACTGTAGTAACCCATGGTTTTTTGGTGTATTGACTGCCATTTGTAAAACCACAGATTTACTACAAATACCATGGTTAAACTATGGTTAATATAGCAAAACCATGGTTAATTTGTGGTTACCATGGTTTAACTACAGTAACCATGTTTTTTTGGTTTTATTTGTAGTAAAACCATGGTTAATTTTCGTAAGGGGTTACCTTGCAGAGTGTAAAGAGGTCAGACTTGTGTTTCCTAGAAAATACCATGTATTTAGTTTTCTTATCATTCAGGACTAATTTTAAAGAAAATAGGTTACGTTGAACTAATTCAAATGCTTTCTGCAACTTTAAAATGCAATTGTCAATAGAAGATGCAAAACAGTAAATAATGGTATCGTCGGCATATAAATGAATACTTGCGTCTGATAGATTATCACCAAGATTGTTAATATATAATGTAAACAACAGGGGACCCAAAATGGACCCCTGTGGCACACCAGATTCAATGGTGAGCTTATCAGAAAGAGACCCCTTAATTTGCACTCTTTGACACCTATTCTTTAAATAGTTCCTAATCCAACCTAATGCGGTATCAGAAAGACCAATACAATGTAAACGCGACAAAAGAATACCACGATTGACCGTATCAAAAGCTTTGGTCAAATCAATAAACATTGCAGCACAAGATCTTCCAGTATCTAGGGCACAGGTAATGTCATTTAAAACTTTCATAGTAGCAGTTACTGTACTATGATTTTTTCTGAAACCGGACTGAAACCTAGATAAAATGCTATTGTTAATTAAAAATTCCTTTAGCTGTTCGGTAACAATAGATTCTAAAATTTTAGCCACAGCTGATAGCTTCGAAATCGGTCTATAATTATTTAAAATGGTTGGATCACCACCTTTCAACAGGGGTACAACCAAAGCAGATTTCCAAACATCAGGAATAATATTCTGTTCCAACGATAAATTAAAAATATAAGCTAATGGGCCAGCAATGATCTCGGCAGCTAATTTAAAAAAATATGGCTCAATTTCATCAGGCCCTGCAGACTTCTTGATGTCTAAATTTATTAGACCTTTTAAAACCTCACTTCTTGAAATTGGAGAAAAATTAAAGGTCGGACCAACTTCTCTCAGAAAAGATGGATTTGGTATAACGCTCATAGGGATTTCTTTGAAAATAGAACTTGAAGAAATAAAGTGCTTATTAAAAATATTTACCATATCCGTCTTATTATTAATGAGACTATCTTTTACTAAAATTTGGTTAGGAAAATCATTCGATAACATGGAGGGAGAAAGTGATTTGATGGTTTTCCAAAATTGTATAGGATTATTCAGATTTTGTGAGGTTTCTTTTAGATAATAGTCAGATTTAGATCTGCGTACAAGAGCTGTGCATTTGTTTCTCAATACTCTAAATGCTACCCAGTCTCTTTCTGTATCTGAATTCCTCGCAATGGCCCAAGCCAAATTTCTTTCATGAAGGAGTTCAGATAATTGATTTGAAAACCATGGATTTTCGCGGCCTTTTACTCTAAAAATCCTAACAGGTGCATGTCTATTCACAATCTTCAAGAATAAAGTGTGAAAATACTGCCATGCAATGGACACATCAGGTAATAAAAACAGTCTGTCCCAGTCAGATGTAAACAACTCATGCAGAAACCCCTGAATATCAAACAATTTAAAGTTCCTTTTTTTAATAATTCTAGGTTTTACTTTGGGAATTTTACAATTTCTTATAACCACTATACTGCAATGATCACTGACATCATAAGGGATAACCCCTGAATAGGTGTATTTATGGGGTTTATTTGTTAGTATAAGATCTAATAAAGTGGACTTGCTTGAGTTCTTATGATTTGGCCGTGTTGGTGAATCAATGAGTTGAGTAAAGTTCACAGAATCACAATATGCTTTAAACTGATCTGAATTTGAGGTCAGCCAGTTCCAATTCAAGTCACCCAATAATAAAAGATCTTTAGAAAGTAGGTCAGTTAGGACAGCTGACAGTGAGGTGAGAGCATCACTGATAGCTGCTGGTGGTCTATAACAACCTACTATACATAGATGACAGTCCTTTCCATATTCCAGGTCGATAGCCAATAAGTCAAACTGTTTAGGGAGAGAGACTGATTTAAGAACAGTTGCATGATAGTTTGATTTAATGTACATTGCAACTCCACCCCATTTACTTTTACGATCAACCCGAAACACATTATACCCTTCTAAAGCTATATCATGGCTTGAGATTGATTTTTTAAGCCACGTCTCAGAGATAACCAAAACATCTGCTTTAGTCGTCTTGGCCCATATTTGTACTTGATCTAATTTTGGCAACAGGCTACGAACATTTAGATGTACAATGCCAAGGCCTGTTCTATTTGAAAAATCTAAAGGAGTTAAAACAACTCCCACTGGACCAGGATTTGAATTAATACCGGCCAACAAAAGCAGCAACATTATCAGATATCGCTGCCTTACATTTTTTGATGTTGTACTACATTGATCATTTCGAGAGACCGATAGAGAGATCTTAGGGATGAGAGTAAAGATGAGTGAGTTCTTTGTCCTTGTGTCCATTAACACGGAATTACTAACAGACCGGAATATAAAAATAATGTCCGTACATTTGGATGGAAGAAGCATATGGAGACGCGACAAATGAATCGTTTTTGTTGGTAAGTCCCATAGTCCAAGCATGAAGATTACCGTGCAGAAAAGCAACACCTTCATATTACCAGTGTTTGAAACCAAAATCTTTCAGACTAAATCCGAGACAAATTAAACTCGTTCGGACAGCTCCACGACCCCGACAAAAGGGCAAGGAGCAGAGCGATAATGTAGAAGATATGAGTCTTGTTTCGGGCAATCAGCAGCTGAAGAGTTTAAGGCAAGAAACATCACCGACCTTAACTGGCCTAATCCCCACCGCCAAGATGATCTATGAATCCGGGGGTTCTTCAAGTAGATGCCGTGCTTTTCCGTGCTGTTGTTTAACGCCGATGCTTTCCAAAGCAACAACGTGGTGATGAGATGTCGAGCCAGAATTGTGCAACAGGTAAGCACGCTTCACCCAGCGCAAAACCTGACAGCCAACTGTCCGATTCACTGTCGTTTAACGCAAACGCTTCCCAAAGCGAAAGCGAGGTGGGTGCAACCCGAAGTGGAGTAACGTTAACAAGTAAGCACGCTTCACCCAACACAAAGCAGATTGTAGGTAGCTCAAAGTCCGTTACAACAAATCTAACTTAATCCAGACTCAGTTCGAAAAAGAGCCCAGATTTTAAACGCCTTCTTGGAATAAAACTCTCAACATGTAAACTAATCAAAAGAAGACTATAAATCAACAGATCAGACAAGACAAACACAGTACTGCCATCTTGGATTCCATGTACTAAATATCATCAAATGTAAGCACTTGAGAAACAAAACTGTTTCTCAATATTGTCTCACTGTCTCTCATTTCCATCTCTGATCAAGTCTCTATTTCTCTGAACAAATTTAGGAATTAAGGACTGTATTGCGAGTCATTCAGATTAAAATCAATAAATGCAAAATAAATCTTAATGTTTGAGCTTATTGGTTGACTTAATATGAAACCATGGATGGGTTTGAGCTTCTGACTCTGTCATTCAATTAGTCGTGATTTATGAAATTGAGAAATTAGAGCGTGCATCAAATGATGGCACATGTTGACTAGAGGAAACTGTGTAGTTCAAGTATCAACACGGTTCTGTTGACGTGTGCGTCTGGCCCGAGGGAATCCTGGGTCACTGATATCACATACATGAAGAACTCATTAACACCACATCAGAAAACAGACCAGCCCAGACCTGCTGTAAAGCGTCCGCTCGTCCCAGACCTCCTCATTACAGACTGTGTTTGCAAAGATTTAATTATCTAATGCTCCTAATGTTTTCTAATTCTCTCATGAGGGACACCATTAGTGGAAAATTAACAGCTGCTCTCACAAACGAAAAACCTTTGATTTTTTTTTGCTTCAGAAAAAGTGTTAGTTGATTAAAAATTAAAATAGATAGACCACATTTACCACTCATCAGAAATATAAACATGAACACAATGAGAATCGCAAACATGGACAGAAACAGAAGAAAAACAGAGAAGAATATTCAATTGTGAAAAATTTAAGCAAAAATCTAAATCATCCACTGAGTGGAATGTCTTCTGTTTTCTCAGCTTGCCATTGAAACACTAGCTCTTTTAGTCATGGAGTAATTAAGATGCCCCTCAGGTGGACACTTTGGTCTCCTTTGTGTCTTCTTGTGGGTTTTCGGGTCCCTATCAGCTACCACGGGGGCATTAGAGGCTTTATATTCAGACATGGACTTCAGAAAGCCCTTCAAACAGAGCATTCACACTCAATCTCTAAATGGATCTATGCGTCACCATCAAAGGGGTCTCGTTCCTGCTGCAGGCGGGTCTGGGGATCCTGGCCAACACGCTGGTCCTGCTGGCTTATGTCCACATCATGCTGACCGACGCTCAGCTGCAGCCCGTGGACTCCATCCTGTGCCACCTGGCCTTCGCCGACCTGCTGCTGCTGCTGACCCGCTGCGTCCCACAGACCATGACCGTCTTCGGCATGAAGAACCTGCTGGACGACGCCGGCTGCAAGGTGGTCATCTACATCTACCGCATCGCCCGAGCGCTGTCCGTCTGCATCACCTGCATGCTGAGCGTCTTCCAGGCGGTGACCGTGGCGCCGGCGGCCGGGACGCTCCTGTCGGGGTTGAAGCTCCAGCTCCCACGGCTGGTCATCCCCACCTTTGTCGCGCTGTGGTTCATCAACATGGCCGTCTGCATCGCCGCCCCGTTCTTCTCCGTCGCCCCTCGTAACGGCACAGTCCCGCCGTTCACCCTCAACCTGGGCTTCTGCCACGTGGACTTCAGGGATAACCTGTCCTACGTGATTAACGGGGTGGCCGTGACGGTGCGTGACTTTGTGTTCGTGGGCATGATGCTGGGCTCCAGCGGGTACATCCTGGTCCTCCTTCACCGGCACGGCAGGAAGGTGCGGGGCATCCGGCGCTCACAGGGTGCCACGATGGAAACGCGGGCAGCCAAGACGGTGGTGATGCTGGTGGTCCTGTACGCTGTGTTTTTCGGGATCGACAACATCATCTGGATCTACATGCTGACAGTGCCGCAGGTGCCTCCGGTGGTGGCTGACATGAGGGTGTTCTTCTCCTCGTGCTACGCCTCGCTCAGCCCGTTCCTCATCATCTCGTCTAATAAGAAGGTCAAAGCCAGGATGGTGTGTGCGACCTCGTCAGACCAGGAGCGGCAAGCAGAGGATAGCAAGGACTCAAAAGCTGCCAAAAACTGAGCTTAACAAAGATTTGTAGTTTTGCAGTAGAGTCACAAATATGTGTCCTTGGAGCACAAAAGCAGTAATAAGTATCACAGGTATATTTGTAGCAATGGACAACAATATATTGTATGGGTCAAAATTATACATTTTCTTTTATGCCAAAAATCATTAGGATATTAAGTAAGGATCATGTTCCATGAAGATATTTTGTAAATTTCCTGCAATAAATATATCAAAACTTAATTTTTGATTAGTAATATGCATTGCTAAGAACTTCATTTGAACAACTTTAAAGATGATTTTCTCAATATTTAGATTTTTTTGCTCCCTCAGATTCCAGATTTTCAAATAGTTGTATCTCAGACAAATATTGTCCTCAGACACTTAAGACTGTTTTTATGGTCTAGAGCAGTGGTTCCTAACCACGTTCCTGGAGACCCCTAAACACTGCATGTTTTCCATGTCACCTTAATCAAACACACCTGATTCAGATCACCAGCTCTTTAGTAGAGACTCCAAGACCTGAAATGAGTGTGTCAGAAAAAGGAGAGATGCAATCTCATACTGGTGTGGAGGCCAATGAGATTGCAGATCTGACTGCAAAGAATGCACTGAAACTAAAGGATGAGGAAATAATGAAAGTCCCATTTGGTAAAAGTGAGGCCAAATCGTTAATTAAAACAAAAATAAGAGAATCATGGCAGAAAAAGTGGGACATGGATAGCAAAGGGCGATATTATTATAATATTCAGAAATCAATTAATGTCAAGATTTTTAAAGGAAAATGCAGAAAAGAAGAAGTGATTTTATCAAGATTAAGACTTGGACATACTGGTTTAAAATCAACCCTGTTTTTAATGGGAAAAATGCATATCAGATAATTGTGATTATTGTAATTTTCCAGAAAATGTGGAACATATCATTATGAGGTGTAAAAAATATAATGCAGAAAGGAGATAAGATTTACAGGTTGGAGCAAGAATGGAGTTTGAAGGGGATTTTGGGGGCAGATGAGAAAATGTGGGAATGTAGCAAAGCTATCTTTAAGTTTCTTAAATATACAGGGTTAGAGCACAGCATATAGGGTGTTTCCACAAGTATTTTTTTTTTTTAATGCTAAGTACGTGAAGCCTTGAAGTTGCAAACCCCGGTACAGTAGGTGGCGGTATGCGCCTGAACAAGTTGGTTGCGACCCGCCAATAAAATGAGAGAGAGAGAGAGAGAGAGAAATGCAAAATTTCATGTGTTGGGGAGCCTCCAGGAACGTGGTTGAGAACCATTGGTCTAGAGTAAGATATTATAAAGATATTATATTAAAATCTTTAAAAATTAGACACTGTATATAATATAACATAATATATGATATGATTAAGCCTGACCGTGTCTGCATTTGAGAGGCACCTAATAAATGAACTACTGGACAGAGAACTGGAGGACTCTTATTTTGACGAGTTGTTGTTCAGTCGCCATCTTGGCTGGTTGTGTCTGGCTTCAGTCGCGCGCTGAACAGATACGGAAACCTCGGTCCGAGATAAACTGACGGTGAGTTCGCATTTAATCTGGGTTTCTCTCGATTAAGCTTTTGGAAGATCAGCGACTGTAACTAAACTTCCCTTGACAGACAGAGTCTGTCGGGCTCTTTCAGTTTGGGGATTTTGATTTCTTTAGCGAGAGGAGTCGCTTCACTTCCGTTAGCCTGCTAACTGCTAACATGAGAATACATTCAGACTTTTAAAATCAGGATTGTTTTTATCTACAAAAGGAATAAATCTCTGAGTGTCGTGATGATCACTGACTTCACTCTTCTGCTGTAAAAGCGTCTGTATTTAAGTTTTAAAAAGAGCTTAAAGAGTGTTCATGTTTATATGAAACTCTTTATTCGCGATTTAAAGTTTTGTATTACAGTTTTTTTTAACGTTTCAGCATTTAGTATTTTGGGGTTTGAATGTAATGAAATCTAAATGATAAATAAAGTTTCACTGAACCCAGTGAAAATGAAGCTATTCTGAATTGAATCTATGTAAGACTCTTTTACAATTCAGTGTTTTATTTAGCTTTGTAATCTGTTACTGTGAACACCGTTTACTTGTTTTATTCATGTTCTTTAATAGTTGATCATCTCTTAACTTTTAATTATTATTATTATTGTTATTATTATTATTATTATTATTATTTAGAAACAATTCTTGAATTCGTGTTAATTATCTATTATTTGAAAACATGAATCTCATGAAAACAAGACTGGCACGTCATTTCATCCCAAATCTCTTAAAACGTAAATTTAGCATAATAATGATTGTATTTGACACCTAATGAAACTGTACTTTTAATTCATACTTTTGATGTTTGATTTAAGTGTCAAGATGAGATGAATATTAATGTTCTAAACTATACTTTATTCTGTGTGTATGTGTGTATCTATATATATATATATATATATATATTTTCACTGCTCAAGAGTTTGGGATCATCTGATGTGTAATGTGTTTTAAAGAAGTCTCTTCTAATTCAAGACTGCATTTATTTGATCAAACACATGGTAATTGTGAAATACTATTATGATGTGAAAATGTTTTTATATATATTAATAAATGTAATGTATTTCTGTGACGCTCCGCTGTATTTTCAGCATCATTCCTCCAGTCTCCAGTGTCACATGATCTTCAGAAATCAGAAGAATATGATGATTTATTATTAGAGCTGAAGCTGTTCTGCTGCTTCAGATTATTTAGGAAACTGTGATACTTTTTTTCAGGATTATTTGAGGAATAACATGTTTAAAAGAAGAGCATTTATTTTAAATAGAAATTATTTCTAGCAATATACACTACAGATTTATACTAATAATATATACTTTTATTTTTTTTAAGGAAATTAAACCTTTTCTTCAGCAAGGATGTTTTAAATTGATTTAGACCGTAAATACTTATATTAATATATAAGAAACCATATCAAAGAACTCTGAAAACTGATCACCGGTTCACAGAAATATCAGCAGCACAACAGCTTCAGCTCTGACAGTAAATCATCATATTCTTCTGATTTCTGAAGATCATGTGACACTGAAGACTGGAGGAATGATGCTGAAAATACAGCGGAGCATCACAGAAATACATTACACTTTAACACAGATTCACACAGAAAACAATAAAATAAATAAAAATAATAATTTTGCAATATTACTGTATTGTTTTGGTCAAATAAATGCTTTCTTGATGAGCAGAAGAGACTTGTTTCAAACCGATTAAGATCTCCGTGTAGTTAAAGTCAGCATCTGTCAGATCTGTCCGGTCTGATCATGAGGTGAGAAGGTGTCAGGGGTTATTACGCTGTTGTCTGGTTCGGCGCAGGAATGGCGGCGATCCGTAAGAAGCTGGTGATCGTTGGAGACGGTGCGTGTGGGAAGACCTGTCTGCTCATCGTCTTCAGTAAAGACCAGTTCCCCGAGGTCTACGTGCCCACCGTCTTCGAGAACTACGTGGCCGACATCGAGGTGGACGGCAAGCAGGTGAGCAGCGAGCGCTTCGTGAGGCTGCGAGGTGTGCTAGCGCTGTGCTAACGCTAGCGTGTGTGTTCCAGGTGGAGCTAGCGCTGTGGGACACGGCGGGTCAGGAGGACTACGACCGTCTGCGACCGCTCTCGTACCCAGACACCGACGTCATCCTCATGTGCTTCTCCATCGACAGCCCCGACAGCCTGGGTGAGTCTCGTGCTAACACCGCGCTCATGCTAGCGTCACGCGCACTGACCTCTGACCTCTCACCCCGCAGAGAACATTCCTGAGAAATGGACTCCGGAGGTCAAGCATTTCTGCCCCAACGTTCCCATAATTCTGGTGGGCAACAAGAAGGACCTGCGCCACGACGAACACACGCGCCGCGAGCTCTTCAAGATGAAGCAGGTGTGCAGCTAGCGCTAGCGCTTGTCCTCATTAGGTTTAACCAATACTTACTGGCCAGGATTTGCCATTTTCTCAGTATAGGCTAAACATGTGGGAAGTATTCTCAGTCTACAGATTCTCAAATAAACAAACCATAAATAACATCACACTTTATATCGGCTGGTGAAAAACATCTATTGGTTGACCACTAATGTTCCTGTGGGTCATTAAGAAATGAAAATGCTTAAATGGAGTAGCGCAAGGCTTAATTTGAAGAGTTTGGCCGATGTATTAAACTCCAGATGTGCGGTTGTTTTGCATTCTGCAGGTTCACGACCTCTTACGATCTACTGATGAAATGATGCAAGTTTAAATGAGCAGCTGCTGTCGTAAATTATATGCTTTTCAAATTAAGAGTCTTCACTGTGTGTTAAGCTTGTTTTTAAAACAATTAAATGAGTGTTAATTAATAATAAGGTGGACAGATGAACCAAATCATTTATGGAATCAGAGCTGATTGTCTGCCCATATTTGGCAATTACTAATTATTGGAATCAGCTGAAACCATCTGAGGTCAGAAAAGCGGAGCATTTCAAAATAAGAGTCTCTGTGATTTTTCAGGCTTGTGACTCGAGCCAAAAACTCAGAAAGCATACTTTTATTAGTTGAAATAATTTAAACATTACCTGAAGTTAAATATAAACCTCATTTTTAGTTAGTTGCCACGGCAACATTTAATTCTACCCGATGTACTAAAATGACTAAAGCAGAAATAAAAACAAAAACTAGATAAAAAGTTTGTCAAGACAAACTTTAAGTTTGCTTGAGAAAGCCTGACCAGAAAGTTTAGAAAGTTTGAAAATGTGAAAAGTTTAAAAAGATTTAAAAGTTTAAGAAGTTTAAAAAAGACCGAGATTAACATATTGCTAGCATTACAAGCAAGTGACTACCATGTCATTAGCATGATTAGCAAAGTTGCTAGCATGATTAGCAAGTTACTAGCATGTACTTAGCATTATTTTGATTCTATCATGATTAGCATGCGACTAACATGTTTTAGCATGCGACTAGCATGATTTTACCATGATTAGCATGTTGCTAGCATGCGATAGATAGATAGAAATAGACAGATAGATAGATAGACTAGTTGAGTTTGAATGAGTTTAAATTGATTAGCATCGAAGCTTGATTGAGTCTAATGGGATTTGGAGCTTGGGTCATCTGAACATCCTGTCAATGAAAGTCTATGGGATTTTTTAATCTTAATTTTTATGAAAGTCATAAGTCCAATCAGTTAGAAAAGATATAGCACACCCGGCGGGTATAGGCTGAAGAGCTGGGCTGAGTTTGGAGTCTGTAGAGTTAAAGCTCTAGGAGGAGTAGCAGTTGCAAAATTTTGGGTCAGAAGAAGAAGAAGAAGAAGTTTAAATAGGATTTCAGTAAGTTGGCTTTCTCAAGCCAACTTAACTAGTAAAATTGACAACTTTAACTTGGAAGCAGAGAATTAAAAGAAATAAAAGCCAATTCAAAATATTAATAAAAACTATAATATAATCTCAGTGATGCTAAAATAACACTGGTTTATAGTTAAAAGTCCCATTTGTGCAAAAGAGAATTATAATTAGTGTTTTGTTGACTACAGTATGTATATTTTACTAGTAAATCAAAAAAAAAATGTAATTGCCCTTTTGTAAACATGAAAATTTTTTCAGCAAAATCCGATATTGATTGATTTTGCATGTATTGGTATTTTAACGCGTTATAAGTGCATAAAGTGATTTCAGTGCATGTGTATGTACCGAATGTTTGAGCGTCTCTTAACTTTCTCGATCTGGGTTAAGTGAAGCAGCGGCTGTGGTTTGGTGACGTCTCTCCATCTGTCCCGCAGGAGCCCGTCAAACCGGAGGAGGGCCGAGACATGGCCAACCGCATCTGTGCCTTCGGATACATGGAGTGCTCCGCCAAAACCAAGGACGGTGTGCGGGAGGTGTTCGAGATGGCCACCAGGGCGGCGCTGCAGGCCCGCAAGGGCAAGAAGAACAACAAGTGCCTGCTGCTGTAAACAGACTGTGCTCACCTCCATTTTATTCCTTTTAACTGAATCAGTTCACCTAGTGTTGAGAGTTATGTCAGTATTTAACGTTTCTGTTAGTACACCTTTGAATTCACCACATTCAGACTCTGCAGAAACACAAATATGCAACGACGACTTCGAGAAACAACAGATCAGGACCAAGGTGCACTGCACACCCGCCGACGAGACTTGAAATGCATTATTTTGTCTTTCACAATCAGTAGAATTTGGTATGTTTGTGTATTAAAGCCTTTATAAGACGTGTTTGCTGGTTTGAGTTTCTCATGCTTTGATGATTGAAAACAGTATGTCATTGTGGGTTCGCTCTTTATTTCACACTCCTTCACACACACACAAAACAGATTGTAAATAAAGTTCCTGTGAAAAAATAAAAGTGAAAATGCAGAATAACAATTTGATTTCATAGTGGAGTTTTATGAGTGCGCTGCAAAAATTACTTTCTTACATTGTATTTTCATTGTTTTCTAGTACAAATATCCAAATATTCTTTCATCAAGAGAAATTTACTGGAGACAAAAAATGACTGCAGATGAGTAGTATTTTTTTTCTGAAAAACTGATCAATATGAAGTGAGTTTATGCTTTAAGTAATAAATATCTGACAGTGGGATCCGAAAATTATCTTAATTGGAAAACAAAATCATGTCTCTGACCTCACTGACAGATATTCATTCTAGTTCTGAGCAAAAACTCAACTTTGATCCGTTTTTAAAGGTTTTTTTTTTTTTGTTTATCATAAACAAAATGTTTATTTATTTTTAGAAAAGAGGACTTCATATCTTAAGTTATTGTGAATCTCCATTAAATGTATCTTGATCTACAAATGTTTAGATATTTTTACTGGAAACACCAGTTTTTACATGTAAAATAATATCTGTGGTAAACATAACTTGACAATACTGGTTTTTCTCTACAAAATTATTGACACACATCTGTACTGAGAATATGAATTTTGAAGCTGTTATGCTTATTTTTAAAGATGTAAGTTTAGAAGTACATATGAGCATTTGGCTGTTAATGTGTGCAGTTTATGTTGTACAAATAAAATGATCATCAAGTCATGTTTCCTGCATTGAAGGACCCCAAAGAAAGCAGTCTTCTCGACTGCAGCACTGTGTAGAACTGCAGAGAAGCTCAGAGCTGCTGGAGGTGTTGCGCGAGACGTCAAACTAGTCATTGGTTTTCTTGGACGGGGCTCTGACGTGTGCGAGGAGAAGTGGCAGGAGTGCGAGCAACATGATCATCCCGCCCAGCAGTGGGCGATAGAAGATCCATCCTGCGGCGATGGTGAGAAGAGACAGCGAACACGAGACGCAGAGCGCGAAGATCTTCAGCCCCGCTGACACCAGCTCCCTCAGTACAGGAACCCAGTCCACTGGACCAGAGAGAGAGAGAGAGTCAGGACCCTAAAATGACCCATCAGCCCAGAGAGCGTGTGTGTGAGTTACCCATCAGCCCCGAGAGCGTGTGTGTGAATTACCCATCAGCCCCGAGAGTGTGTGTGTGAGTTACCCATCAGCCCCGAGAGCGTGTGTGAATTACCATTCAGCCCCGAGAGCGTGTGTGAATTACCCATCAGCCCCGAGAGCGTGTGTGTGAATTACCCATCAACCCCGAGAGCGTGTGTGAATTACCCATCAACCCCGAGAGCGTGTGTGAATTACCCATCAGCCCCGAGAGCGTGTGTGTGAATTACCCATCAACCCACAGAGCGTGTGTGTGAGTTACCCATCAGCCCCGAGAGCGTGTGTGTGAATTACCCATCAGCCCCGAGAGCGTGTGTGTGAGTTACCCATCAGCCCCGAGAGCGTGTGTGAGTTACCCCTCAGCCCCGAGAGCGTGTGTGTGAGTTACCCATCAGCCCCGAGAGCGTGTGTGTGAGTTACCCATCAACCCCGAGAGCGTGTGTGTGAGTTACCCATCAGCCCCGAGAGCGTGTGTGTGAATTACCCATCAGCCCCGAGAGCGTGTGTGTGAATTACCCATCAGCCCCGAGAGCGTGTGTGTGAGTTACCCATCAGCCCCGAGAGCGTGTGTGTGAGTTACCCATCAGCCCAGAGAGCGTGTGTGAGAGTTACCCATCAGCCCCGAGAGCGTGTGTGTGAGTTACCCATCAGCCCCGAGAGCGTGTGTGTGAGTTACCCATCAGCCCGAGAGCGTGTGTGAGAGTTACCCATCAGCCCCGAGAGCGTGTGTGTGAGTTACCCATCAGCCCCGAGAGCGTGTGTGTGAATTACCCATCAGCCCCGAGAGCGTGTGTGAATTACCCATCAGCCCCGAGAGCGTGTGTGAATTACCCATCAACCCCGAGAGCGTGTGTGTGAGTTACCCATCAGCCCTGAGAGCGTGTGTGTGAGTTACCCATCAGCCCCGAGAGCGTGTGTGTGTGTTACCCATCAGCCCCGAGAGCGTGTGTGAATTACCCATCAGCCCCGAGAGCGTGTGTGTGAGTTACCCATCAGCCCCGAGAGCGTGTGTGAATTACCCATCAGCCCCGAGAGCGTGTGTGAATTACCCATCAGCCCCGAGAGCGTGTGTGTGAGTTACCCATCAGCCCCGAGAGCGTGTGTGAGAGTTACCCATCAGCCCCGAGAGCGTGTGTGTGAATTACCCATCAGCCCCGAGAGTGTGTGTGTGAGTTACCCATCAGCCCCGAGAGCGTGTGTGTGAATTACCCATCAGCCCCGAGAGCGTGTGTGTGAGTTACCCATCAGCCCCGAGAGCGTGTGTGTGAGTTACCCATCAGCCCCGAGAGCGTGTGTGTGAATTACCCATCAGCCCCGAGAGCGTGTGTGAATTACCCATCAGCCCCGAGAGCGTGTGTGTGAGTTACCCATCAGCCCCGAGAGCGTGTGTGAATTACCCATCAGCCCCGAGAGCGTGTGTGAATTACCCATCAGCCCCGAGAGCGTGTGTGTGAGTTACCCATCAGCCCCGAGAGCGTGTGTGTGAGTTACCCATCAGCCCAGAGAGCGTGTGTGAGAGTTACCCATCAGCCCCGAGAGCGTGTGTGTGAGTTACCCATCAGCCCCGAGAGAGTGTGTGAATTACATGTGCATTACCCAGTGTGTATAAGATCCGTGTGCTCAGACTGACGCCCAGAAACATGAGCACCCAGCCTCCAAGCCTCAGTGCCCAGGTCTTCATGTTGTTCAGCTGATGTTCTCTGTCGAACACCTCCTGCAGAAACAAGCAGATGTGAGCGTCACACCTGCAGCGGTGGATCTGTGTGACCTGTGACCCCACACACCTCTGCTGATAGATCGCCCATGTAGAGGATCTCCAGCACGTCTCCGGATCGCGTCTTGAAGGGCTTGAGCTGATCGCCCCGCTGCATCGCCACCACACTCACCTAACAACACACACCAGAGACTAACTACACAGCACAGTGAGAAACAGAGACTTATTCAGACTCAAACGGAGCAAAAATAATCATTTGCTGAAGATGCTGATATTCCTTTGATGCTTGCATGTTCACCTTTATTTATATAATGATCTATATATCAGTCATCACTTTATATCTCCATTAATGTGTGTCAGTGAGATGAGATGTAAATGATCCGCACATATAACACAGTGATTGAGAGCTGAAGAAATCAAGGCTCCTCAGAAGATGTGAGATGTTCTGGAGGCTTGTGAAGATCATTCCTCCGCTGAGGAACAGTGAAAGTAAAGCTTCTGGAAACAAACGCTCCTCAAAAGATCCTGAGGATCAGATTTGAGACTCTGAAACATGATTGATGGAGAATCAAGTAAAGCTGAGCTGCTTCAGTCCAGGAAGAGTTCATCTGGAGATATTACTGACCTTATTCTGACCTTTACTTGATCAAAATCAGACAAGATCTGACACCAGAAGCTGGATGCTTGTACAGTTACACTGGAAGAGCTTTGACTGGATAACACACTCTGAACTCTCCTCAGAGACAGAAGATGTGGCGCAGATTGAGTGAGAAACGGAACATGTTCATCATTTAGTGCCTTAGAAATTTGTGCATTAAATAAATACAGTAGTTTTATATGGTTAAAGGGATAGTTCACCCAAAAAAAGAAAATTAATGTTGTTCCGAACCTGAAACTCATTTTCTTCTGCTGAACACAAAATATTTATTTTGAAGAAGGTGAGCCACCAAAAATGTTTCCGGTCCCCTTTGACTTCCATAGTATTTTTTCAAACAATGAAAGTCAAGTTTACACCAACCCTTAACTTCATCAGTTCCTCGTTCATCATGTGACAAACTGACAGTACTATATTTCTCTTCAGCAGTGTAGGAGGATATCGCATTCAGAAAACGAGTCATCTGATTGGCCGTTCTCACCTTGTGGGCGGGGCCAGGATAGACTCCATCACCACTCAGACCAGCGTAAGTGAAACGAATGCGCACGTCTCCGACCTGAACCAACAACAAGACAACAGTCACCATGGAAACCAATGATGTCCACCATGTGTGTGTGTGTGTGTGTGTGTGTTCACACACCTCTGGACGTCGAGGGTTTGTCGTGTGGTAAAAGTAATCGTCGTACACCGTCAGGAAGTTGTTCATCACAGGAACAGGAAGTCCTTGAAGACTCAGTGTGTGGAAGTCATTGATCTGCTCCACCAGCCCTGGAAACACACGTGTGACCGTCAACACGCCTGCAGCAGCACGAGGAAGAGCAGCTAATGTGTGTGCTACCTTCAGACAGGAAGAGGTTCCCGACCCAGACGTCTGGAGCCACGACCGTCACGCTCTCCACCGCCATCGCGCTGAGAAACCACAGACATGTCAGAAACACACAGCGCCGCAGATCTCATCACTGCTCACGACACTCACCTGGGGTTCATGTGGCCGACCTCCTTATCAAAGTGCCTGCTGCTGATGACCTCTGACCTCCATTCAGTGTCTGCAAATAACACAAGGTCAGTGAGCAGCCGGAGAGACGCACAGAGAAACGTCAGCTCGACACTCACTGTATGTGTATGTGGTTTCAGTCTTCTTCTCTCCGTTCTCCTCATAGTCCCTGTGATGAACGAGACAGACATGAGTGAGAGTGTGTGTGTGAGTGTGTGTGTGAGTGAGTGAGTGTGTGTGTGTGTGACACAGACCTGCTCTCGCTGTACTCCACCCACTGGTACATCTCCACCTGTCTCTTCAGCTTCACTGCCTGCACCGTCACACTGTAGTTCGGGTCGTACAGCGGCTGTCACACAGACACAAACAGTGATTCGATTCATCTCTATCAGGTTCTGTTCATCAAAACAGTGTCTCAACTGTAAACTACCCAATCAACTTTATCAGTTTATTACTATCATAGTAAAAGTCTGAACTGCTAAACTCAATTCGATATCCCACATTTAGTGGTTATAGACACTAAATGTTTGGATGGATGGTTGGATGCGCACGTGGGCGTGACGTCATCATTACCTGCGCGGTCCGCAGCGGCCCGGACAGGTGAACCAGACGCCCGTCATTCTGGGGGTCCAACGTCACATCCGTATGAAGAGACACGACCTGTTTGAGACCCTCATCCAGAGCCGAGGCCGTGCGCACAGCGCGCCCCTGCAGACACAGATGATTGACAGATGGATGCACTGCAGGACTAATCGACAGAATGATCGGGTCTCACCTCATTCGTGAAGAGCACGTAGAACGACAGCGCGAACAGACAGACTCCCGCGATCACGCCGCCGGTGCTCGCGCTCAGACGCTCCAGGAACCCGGGGGACCGGTCCGCGTGGACGCGCGTGTGCTGCTCACCTGAGAACTGACAGATGACAGGTGAAGACAGACAAACAGACTGACATTAGTGTTAGCAGAGCAGGATCTTATGAATGCGACTTACTGTTTCAGTCATTCTGTGTGTTTCAGGCCCGCGAATGCAAAGACTGTAACTTTAACAACTCCGCCGAAAAAAAAAGAAAAGTCCTGCTTCCGATTAAACTATCGCTTTGAAACGAGTTTACACTGGAGAAAGAGTGAAACTTCCTAAACCTGACTGGTTAAACGAGTCGAGGAAGTGTCTGTGGTGGTGCATGCTGGGAAATGTAGTCACTTTCGCGCAGAGTATGCTGGGAAATGTAGTTATATATCGCAAATTGTAACGGTATTATCGTACAGCTTTAATCTATAAGATAAAGGATATAAATATAAGATATCAATATTTTTTGTGAAGCTGCTTTGAATTTATATATAACTATACTGAACTTGAACTCAGTGCTCAGTTCATGTATGAATATTTTAATGCAGTTATGAATTATGTTTTATTGTTTCATTATTATTATTAAAGTTAATTGGGTGACTGAAACTGAAAAATGCAGCAGATGTGTTGAAATCTTGAGCTCACGCTAGATCTGTGTGTGATGACCGGTGATCTGTGACTCCAATCTGTATTATGGAGGAGGAAGTGCCTCAGTTCTCCTCTGGAGGAGGTATATATATATATAATATATATATGAAAACACACACTAGTGTACCTGTAGGTGTAATGGCTACAGTACAGACTGTATTTTCTATCCCCTTTCTCTAACCGTCCTGCTCATACAAAACTACAGGCATTTTTAGATTTTTAATATCGCTTTATTGGCATGAATGTAATGATACAATATTGCCAAAGCTTAGAATACATATATAGAAAAAAAATAAAATACATAATAACAATAATTAAATGAACATCACAGTAATGGAACTGAATATTATAACGTCTTAGAAATGTGAACATTTGATATGAGTCTTTAACTTGCATAGAAACACAGAAACATACTAATGAGCACAGTAGGGTCAGGCCCAGAGAGCAAGCAGTTTCGGCCCAGAACCGGCCCAGAACCGGCCCAGAACCGGCCCACGTGAAGTCCCTGCGGGCCACGTTCAGCTGCTGTCTCTCTCTCTCTCTCTCACACACACACACACACACACACACACTCACACTCACACTCACACTAGACTGTGCTCACAGAGCCTGTACTTGCTCAGGATCCGTCTCTGAAGATAATCTTCACATTCATAATCAGATTTTAGAGTTCGATAGAATTGTAATTTACTTTGTGTTTTAGTTTCTTGATCCCAATGTTCCAGATATGTGTTTAGATTGATTTCGATTCTACATCTATACACTATATTCTCTATGACTTGTAAATCTCCCAAAAAAGTCATAATTTACTGGTATTACTATACTCTGAGGACAACAATCCTGGGACATATTACAACATGGACCCACACAGAACCACCTGAGAGATGATGTCATAGAGTTCAGAGGTCACGCTCTGGCCCTTCACATCAGCGGTGAGTGAGCAATGCAGGGAAACACACTAGAAACACTTGGTAATATAGAGATAATATACAGAATCAGTTAAATGTGACACTGGACGTGCTAGTGTCTTCTGAGAGGTTGCTAGGGTGTTCTTGATCGTTGCTACGGTGTTTTTAAGGGGTCATATGATACAAACTCTTGATTAGGGTTAGGGTAAAGATGCAAAGACTAAAGTCTAAAATCCAGAGAAATTCTTTATCAAAGTTTAGACTCGTCCACACCTGAGATTTACACAAATAAACGTTAGACGTGATGTGGAGCTAATAAAGACGTGCTCGCGATGAAGAGAGTGTGTTTGTGTCTGATCACACACACGAGCTCAGACTGAGCCGTTCTCACAGAGGACAGAGACAGACCAACACACACACACACTCGTGTAATAACACCTTGAATCTGTGTTTATTCTCTCTGCACACACACACACACACACATTGATCATGTGACATGGTTTCCCAGAGTTCTCTGTTACTCGGCCGCAGGAGGAGGGATCAGGCCGGCCGCTGCTAACCGTCTCTCGCTGGACAGGAAGTTGAACGTCGCACATGCGTTTGGCTGCGAGGAGAAGCGTTTCTCAGTGTTAGCCTGCTGTAACGTGTCTTTATTAGAGACGAGTGTAGAGACAGAGCTTTACCGTGTCCTGAACCTCCACAGCGATGCCCTTCTTCTTCAGGAAGTCCAGCACGCTTGTATCCAGACGCTCCGTACGAGCCCCCGTCCCCAGCACCAGGATCTCTGTAAGACCACCGCCACTCGCGTTAAACCACAACTACAACTATAATAATAATAATAATAATAATAATAATAATGATGCTTTTATTTTAGCTAGTTGCCAAGGCAACATTTCTTGTATTAATAAAAAGTATTAATAAAATGTATATTCTCTTGATACAAGAGTAAATCTGCACTGTGTACTGATTACTAGTGTTTACATCATCACACAAGCTCGTTAGGGTTATTACTAAATAATACTGAAGATAATAATGAGTAACCTCTGGACAAGTGCAGCAGATCTGTGTGTTTAGTGCATACTGTGATCACAGCAGAAGCTGCAGTGTTTACTGTTTACTGTACTGTTTACTGTAGTGTTTACTGTTTACTGTAGTGTTTACTGTAGTGTTTACTGTTTACTGTAGTGTTTACTGTAGTGTTTACTGTTTACTGTAGTGTTTACTGTAGTGTTTACTGTTTACTGTAGTGTTTACTGTTTACTGTAGTGTTTACTGTAGTGTTTACTGTTTACTGTAGTGTTTACCATTTACTGTAGTGTTTACTGTAGTGTTTACGGTTTACTGTAGTGTTTACTGTAGTGTTTACTGTTTACTGTAGTGTTTACTGTAGTGTTTACTGGTTACTGTAGTGTTTACTGTTTACTGTAGTGTTTACTGTTTACTGCAGTGTTTACTGTAGTGTTTACTGTTTACTGTAGTGTTTACTGTAGTGTTTACTGGTTACTGTAGTGTTTACTGTAGTGTTTACTGTTTACTGTAGTGTTTACTGTAGTGTTTACTGGTTACTGTAGTGTTTACTGTTTACTGTAGTGTTTACTGTTTACTGTAGTGTTTACTGTAGTGTTTACTGTTTACTGTAGTGTTTACCGTTTACTGTAGTGTTTACTGTTTACTGTAGTGTTTACTGTAGTGTTTACTGTTTACTGCAGTGTTTACTGTAGTGTTTACTGTTTACTGCAGTGTTTACTGTAGTGTTTACTGTTTACTGTAGTGTTTACTGTAGTGTTTACTGTTTACTGCAGTGTTTACTGTAGTGTTTACTGTTTACTGTAGTGTTTACTGTAGTGTTTACTGTTTACTGTAGTGTTTACTGGTTACTGTAGTGTTTACTGTTTACTGTAGTGTTTACTGTAGTGTTTACTGTTTACTGTAGTGTTTACCGTTTACTGTAGTGTTTACTGTTTACTGTAGTGTTTACTGTAGTGTTTACGGTTTACTGTAGTGTTTACTGTTTACTGTAGTGTTTACTGTAGTGTTTACTGTTTACTGTAGTTTACTGTTTACTGTAGTGTTTACTCTAGTGTTTACTGTAGTGTTTACTGTTTACTGTAGTGTTTACTGTAGTGTTTACTGTTTACTGTAGTGTTTACTGTAGTGTTTACTGTAGTGTTTACTGTTTACTGTAGTGTTTACTGTAGTGTTTACTGTAGTATTAGAATAGTGTTTACTGTAGTGTTTACTGTAGTGTTTACTGTTTACTGTAGTGTTTACTGTAGTGTTTACTGTTTACTGTAGTGTTTACCGTTTACCGTTTACTGTAGTGTTTACTGTAGTGTTTACTGTTTACTGTAGTGTTTACTGTTTACTGTAGTGTTTACTGTAGTGTTTACTGTTTACTGTAGTGTTTACTGTTTACTGTAGTGTTTACTGTAGTAGTGTTTACTCACCGATGCGTGGCTCCAGCAGATAAAACAGAGACAAACTCTCCACTGTGATGTCTGTGTGATGACCCACCTGCAACAACACACACACACAGTGAACACACACACACACAATCACACAATCACACACACACACACTCTCACACACACACACACACACACAGTGAACACACACACACACACAATCACACACACACACTCACACACACACACTCACACAATCACACACACAAACACACACACTCACTCACACACACACACACACACACACACACACACACACACTCAGTGAACACACACACACACACAGTGAACACACACACTCACTCACACACTCACACACACACTGGTCTGCTCTCACATTCCACTGCAGGACGGCCGGGGGCAGCGCACACACACACACACACACACTCTCACACACATTTACACACACTCTCACACACACACACTCACACACATTTACACACACTCTCACACACACACATTTACACACACACACACACACTGGTCTGCTCTCACGTTCCACTGCAGGACGGCCGGGGGCAGCACACACACACTCACACACACACACACACACACACACTCACACACACACATTTACACACACTCTCACACACACACACTCACACACACACACACACACACTGGTCTGCTCTCACGTTCCACTGCAGGACGGCCGGGGGCAGCGCACACACACACACACTCTCACACACACACACACACACACTCTCACACACATTTACACACACTCACACACACACACAGGTTTCACGTTCCACTGCAGGACGGCCGGGGGCAGCGCACACACACACACACACTCTCACACACATTTACACACACTCACACACACTCACACTCACACACACACACACACACACACACACAGGTCTCACGTTCCACTGCAGGACGGCCGGGGGCAGCGCACACACACACACACACACACTCTCACACACACACACACACACACACACTCTCACACACATTTACACACACTCACACACACACACAGGTCTCACGTTCCACTGCAGGACGGCCGGGGGCAGCGCACACACACACACACACACTCTCACACACACACACACACACACACACACTCTCACACACACTCACACACACACACAGGTCTCACGTTCCACTGCAGGACGGCAGGGGGCAGCACGGCGCAGGGTCCCATCACTCTGTTCCCGCTGATGTTGAATCCGCGCGGGCTGTAGCTGTAGATGACGGCTCCTCCCCCTTCCTTCTGCAGGAGCGACACTGTGGTCCTCTGGTAGAGCTCGTCATCGGCGGGACCGAGCCTGTGGCGGCGCGCCTGAGACACTCTACAACACACAAACAGTTATGTGCAGCACACAACAGAGCCCATGTGCTGAACACTGCATCCCACAATGCACTGCGCTTGACCTTCTACTGATTTGATTTGACTTAAAAAGTACTTTTACACACAAACAATTATTTTATATTCAGAAATCCTTTTATATCTGAAATCACTGCACACCACAAGCATGACAAGGTGATGTAACAATTTAGCAAAGACTGTCTGAATACTGTCTCAGTTCTCGGTATATACTATAAACAGAGCACACGAGAGCTGCAGAACACCGTTTACCGGCTCAGAGCCGGAAGAAGCCAAGAACCGAGCCGCAGTCCGTGAACGGATCCCGGTGACAGGAGCCTTGCGCAGCTGACGGCGGCCATGACGCACGGAACCCACGAGTGCGCGCAGACGGACACGCGCATCGGTGATGACAACATCCTGCGCAATGACAGTTCTCTTGCGCAAATGATCATCTTTAACCCTTTATAGGTTCATTTCTGTATATGTTATCGTTCATATTCGCCATTTATGAAATGTTTATTGATAATTTATTTTTATAGTAGGTTACATGTCAATATTCACACATAAATATCCAGTTATTTTTTTATTTAAACTCGAGCATCTCAGTATTCCCGTGAATCAGCTGCCCAGGTTCGGAGTTCGATTATTTTCCCTTGAGTGCGCGTGACTGCCTGTGCGCGCGCCCGCTGTCGTGTTTACTGGCTGCGGTTCTCCAGCTCGCGCACTCGCACGATCTGAGCGTGTTATGATCGCGTTGCTTGTGTTTATATCGTTGCTCTGAGTGCGACGGACGCGTCAGTGCGGGGGAAACGGCCGGTTTGATGATGTATCGATCCCTGTTCGCCTTCAGCTCGGCGGAGCGGAACGCGCTGCGCTTCCCCGCGGGAGAGTCTTTCCTCGTCCTCGAGCGCAGCAGCGCGCACTGGTGGCTCGCGACGCGCTGCAGCTCCGGAGAGACCGGCTACATCCCCGCCTCATACATCGAGAAAATACCGGTGAGACGGACAAATATATTCGTGTGCGTGCGTTTGTGTGCGCGTGCGTGCGTGCGTGAGTGTGTAAATACACATAATTTTTGTTATGTAATGTTTTAGAATATTATTTTTCATTGTATTGATTATTACATGTTTGTACTTTACATTTGTATGTCATATATAATGTATTATATTCCTATATGCAATTTTTATTTTATTTTTTATATATAATTGTATGTAATATTTTATTCATAAAATAATAGTGTGTAATATTTTGTGCAATATTACAGAATCATATTTAATTTAGTATTACGTTTATATATATTTTTGTCATATTATATAATTTTTATAACGTATTGGGTTATATTCTAATAACATGTATTTTTATATTATATCAATATATTATTATATTGCTTTATATTTCTTTATATTTTGATTTTTGTAAATTATTGTATTTTTATGTGACAATAAATTATAACGTTTTTATAATACAGATCATAGAGTATAATTCAGATGTAAATACATATGTTAATATTATAGAATCTTATGGATTTATTATTATTATGTTTTTATATATTATATTGGGTTGTAGATTAGATTAGATTTAACTTTATTGTCACTGCACATGTAGGTAAAAGACAACGAAATGCAGTTAGCATCTAACCAGAAGTGCAATAAGCAGTAAGTACAGAATATACAAGGTCTACAATATGTACAATAACTATACAGATAAGTATTATGGGCATAATTTACAGATTTCAAATACTATTAGCATGATATACAGATAGGTGTAGTATGAACATACTATACAGATGAATTATGTAAAAGTATAGTACAGTATAGGCAGAACTATGAACATATGAACATAATTACACTATTGCAATGGACAGTAAAGTGCATAGAAAATATTTCAGTGTGCAAATGGATTATACAGTGTTCCTGGACAAACCGACAGTAGTGCAAGTAATAACAAGTTACTGTTTTAAGCTTGTTGTAAATAAATAAATCAGTCAGATGTAGTTTTGAAGAGGGGGAGGAGTCTATGTGTGGTGTGGGGGGTGTTGAGGGGTGTCAGAGGGCAGAGTTCAGCAAGGAGACAGCTTTAGGGAAAAAGCTGTTCCTGAATCTTGTGGTTCTTGTTCGGAGGCTCCTGAAGCACCTCCCAGAGGGCAAGAGATTAAACAGTCCGTGGTCAGGGTGAGACGAGTCCTTGAGAATGCTGCGAGCTCGACGTAGACAGCGTTTCCTCTGGATGTCCTCAAGAGCAGGAAGTGGTGTCCCTGTGATGCGCTGGGCAGTTTTCAACACACTCTGCAGTGCCTTGCGGTCAGCCACTGAGCAGTTCCCATACCAGACTGTGATGCAACTGGTCAGGATGCTCTCGATCGCACACCGGTAAAAGTTCACCAGGATGGATGAAGACAGCTGGTTCTTCTTCAGTGTCCTGAGGAAGAAAAGGCGCTGGTGAGCCTTCTTGACCAGGCTGGAGGTGTTTGTAGTCCAGGACAGGTCCTTCGAGATGGTGGTTCCCAGGAACTTGAAGCTGGACACACGTTCTACAGCCAGCCCGTTAATGTGGATGGGGTCATGCGTGCTTCCTTTCTTCTTCCTGAAGTCCACAATGAGCTCCTTTGAGTCTTATTGGTGTTAAGGAGCAGGTTGTTATCAGCGCACCATGTGGCCAGGTGCTGTACCTCTTCCCTGTAGGTTGTCACTGATGAGGCCAATCACCGTGGTGTCATCTGCAAACTTAATGATGGAGTTGGATCCATGCACAGGCTTGCAGTCGTGGGTGTAAAGGGAGTAGAGGAATGGGCTCAGCACACAGCCCTGTGGTACGCCAGTATTAAGTGTGATGGTGGTGGAGTGGGTGTGGCCTGACCGAACATGCTGAGGCCTGTTGGTCAGAAAGTCCATAATCCAGTTGCAGAGGGAGGTGTTGATGTCCAGGTCTCCAAGTTTTGTGGTCAGCTTGGAGGGAATGACGGTGTTAAATGCTGAACTGAAGTCAACAAACAACATCCTAACATACGTGTTGTTATTGTCCAGGTGTGTGAGTGCAGAGTGCAGCACTGTGCATACTGCATCCTCTGTTCTCCTATTTCTGCGGTAGGCAAATTGGTGTGGGTCCAGTGTGGGTGGGAGGCAGTCTTTGAGATGTGCTAGGACCAGTCGCTCGAAGCACTTCATAATGATGGGTGTGAGTGCTACGGGGCGATAGTCATTCAGGCACATTGGGGAGGAGTGTTTCGGTACTGGCACAATGGATGTGGACTTAAAACATGTTGGCACAGTTGCTTGGGTGAGGGACAGGTTGAAAATGTCTGTGAAGACCCCTGCAAGCTGCTCTGCACATGCATTAAGCACACGTCCAGGAATGCCATCAGGGCCAGCAGCCTTGCGTGCGTTGATCCGGCTCAGTGCAGTGTGGACATCTGTGGAGGTGAGTTTAAGGGGTTGGTGGTCTGCTGAGTGTGTAATTTTGGTGGCCGTCTCCTTGCTGTCACTGTTGAAGCAAGCATAAAAGTCATTTAGCTCGTTAAGGAAGGAAACGTCTGTGACCGTTGGAGTGAAGTTGATTGACTTGTAGTCACTGATGATCTGTATGCCCTGCCACATGCATCGTTTTCCAGAAACAGATAAATCATGCCTGGGAGGTTTTTCTGCGTATTCTGCAGCGTCTCTGGTTTCTTGTCCCGCTAGAGGCTCCTCTTACTCTATATATACACATACATACTGTGAGACACACATCAGTGCTGAACTCAGTCTCTGCACAAGATGAATCTGCCTGTGAACGTTTGATCTGATGATGGTGGTGACAATGGTAATGTTGATTATGATGATGATGGCGGTGATGACAATGATGATGATGGTGAAGGTGATGGTGATTATGTTGACGGTGATGATGATGATGATGATGATGATGATGATAACGTGATGACGGTGATGGTGATGATCATGTTGACAGTGGTGATGATGGTGATGTGCTGATGATGATGATGGTGAAGGTGATGATGATGATGATGATGATGATGATTTTGATGTTGGTCAATCAATCAATCACCTTTATTTATATAGTGCTTTAAACAAAATACATTGCGTCAAAGCACTGAACAACATTCATTAGGAAAACAGTGTGTCAATAATGCAGAATGATAGTTAAAGACAGTTCATCATTGAATTCAGTGATGTCATCTCTGTTCAGTTAAATAGTGTCTGTGCATTTATTTGCAATCAAGTCAATGATATCGCTGTAGATGAAGTGACCCCAACTAAGCAAGCCAGAGGCGACAGCGGCAAGGAACCGAAACTCCATCAGTGACAGAATGGAGAAAAAAACCTTGGGAGAAACCAGGCTCAGTTGGGGGCAGTTCTCCTCTGACCAGACGAAACCAGTAGTTCAATTCCAGACTGCAGCAAAGTCAGATTGTGCAGAAGAATCATCTGTTTCCTGTGGTCTTGTCCTGGTGCTCCTCTGAGACAAGGTCTTTACAGGGGATCTGTATCTGGGCTCTAGTTGTCCTGGTCTCCGCTGTCTTTCAGGGATGTAGAGGTCCTTTCTAGGTGCTGATCCACCATCTGGTCTGGATACGTACTGGATCCGGGTGACTGCAGTGACCCTCTGATCTGGACACAGACTGGATCTGGTGGCTACGGTGACCTCGGAATAAGAGAGAAACAGACTAATATTAGCGTAGATGCCATTCTTCTAATGATGTAGAAGGTACACGTTATGTGAAGTGTTTCCGGTTCCGGTTTACCTAATTAATGCAGCCTAAAAATCCTTTAACGGATTTGGATATTAAAAGCATATTAGTATGTTATGTGTATGCCAGGTTAAAGAGATGGGTCTCTAGATTTAAACTGCAAGAGTGTGTCTGCCTCCCAAACAATGTTAGGGAAGATATTCCAGAGTTTAGGCGCCAAATAGGAAAAGGATCTGCCGCCCGCAGTTGATTTTGATATTCTAGGTATTATCAAATTGCCTGAGTTTTGAGAACGTAGCGGACGTAGAGGAGTATAATGTAAAAGGAGCTCATTCAAATACTGAGGTGCTAAACCATTCAGGGCTTTATAAGTAATAAGCAATATTTTAAAATCTATACGATGTTTGATAGGGAGCCAGTGCAGTGTGGACAGGACCGGGCTAATATGGTCATACTTCCTGGTTCTAGTAAGAACTCTAGCTGCTGCATTTTGGACTAGCTGTAGTTTGTTTACTAAGCGTGCAGAACAACCACCCAGTAAAGCATTACAATAGTCTAACCTTGAAGTCATAAATGCATGGATTAACATTTCTGCATTTGACATTGAAAGCATAGGCCGTAATTTAGATATATTTTTGAGATGGAAAAATGCAGTTTTACAAATGCTAGAAATCTGGCTTTCTAAGGAAAGATTGCGATCAAGTAGCACACCTAGGTTCCTAACTGATGACGAAGAATTGACAGAGCAACCATCAAGTCTTCGACAGTGTTCTAGGTTATTACAAGCAGAGTTTTTAGGCCCTATGATTAACACCTCTGTTTTTTCTGAATTTAGCAGTAAGAAATTACTCGTCATCCAATTTTTTATATCGATTATGCATTCCATTAGTTTTTCAAATTGGTGTGTTTCACCGGGCTGCGAGGAAATATAGAGCTGAGTATCATCAGCATAACAGTGAAAGCTAACACCATGTTTCCTGATGATATCTCCCAAGGGTAACATATAAAGTGTGAAGAGTAGCGGCCCTAGTACTGAGCCTTGAGGTACTCCATACTGCACTTGTGATCGATATGATACATCTTCATTCACTGCTACGAACTGATGGCTGTCGTGTAAGTACGATTTAAACCATGCTAATGCACTTCCACTGATGCCAACAAAGTGTTCAAGTCTATGCAAAAGAATGTTGTGGTCAATTGTGTCAAACGCAGCACTAAGATCCAATAAAACTAATAGAGAGATACACCCACGATCAGATGATAAGAGCAGATCATTTGTAACTCTAAGGAGAGCAGTCTCAGTACTATGATACGGTCTAAATCCTGACTGGAAATCCTCACATATACCATTATTCTCTAAGAAGGAATATAATTGTGAGGATACCACCTTTTCTAGTATCTTGGACAGAAAAGGGAGATTCGAGATTGGTCTATAATTAACAAGTTCTCTGGGGTCAAGTTGTGTTTTTTTATGAGAGGCTTAATAACAGCCAGTTTGAAGGTTTTGGGGACATATCCTAATGACAATGAGGAATTAATAATAGTCAGAAGAGGACCTATGACTTCTGGAAGCACCTCTTTTAGGAGCTTAGATGGTATAGGGTCTAACATACATGTTGTTGGTTTAGATGATTTAACAAGTTTATACAATTCTTCCTCTCCTATAGTAGAGAATGAGTGGAACTGTTCCTCAGGGGGTCTATAGTGCACTGTCTGATGTGATACTGTAGCTGACGGCTGAATGGTTGCAATTTTATCTCTAATAGTATCGATTTTAGAAGTAAAGTAGTTCATAAAGTCATTACTGTTGTGGTGTTGGGAAATGTCAACACTTGTTGAGGCTTTATTTTTCGTTAATTTAGCCACTGTATTGAATAAATACCTGGGGTTATGTTTGTTTTCTTCTAAAAGAGAAGAAAAGTAATCAGATCTAGCAGTTTTTAATGCTTTTCTATAGGATATGCTACTTTCCCGCCAAGCAATACGAAATACCTCTAGTTTTGTTTTCCTCCAGCTGCGCTCCATTTTTCGGGCTGCTCTCTTTAGGGTGCGAGTATGCTCATTATACCATGGTGTCAAACTGTTTTCCTTAACCTTTCTTAAGCGTAAAGGAGCAACTGTATTTAAAGTGCTAGAAAACAGAGAGTCCATAGTTTCTGTTACATCATCAAGTTGTTCTGAGGTTTTGGATATGCTAAGGAATTCGGATACATCAGGAAGATAACGTAAAAAGCAGTCTTTTGTGGTAGAAGTGATGGTTCTTCCATACTTGTAACAAGAAGTAGAATTTACAATTTTGGCTATATGAAGTTTACACAGAACTAAATAATGATCTGAGATATCATCACTTGGCTGAATAATTTCAACACTATCAACATCAATTCCATGTGACAGTATTAAATCTAGAGTATGATTTCGACAATGAGTAGGTCCTGAAACATGTTGTCTAACACCAATAGAGTTCAGAATGTCTATAAATGCTGATCCCAATGCATCTTTTTCATTATCGACATGGATATTAAAATCACCAACTATTAAGACTTTATCTGCAGCCAGAACTAACTCGGATGTAAAATCACCAAACTCTTTAATAAAATCTGTATGGTGCCCTGGTGGCCTGTGTACAGTAGTGGTGATAACATGATGACGGTGATGATGATGATGGCAGTGATGATGATGTTGACAGTGGTGATGATGATGCTGTTGTTGATGATGATGACGGTGGTGATGATGATGGTGCTGATGATGATGATGACGGTGGTGATGATGATGGTGCTGATGATGAGGATGTTGATGGTGGTGATGATGGTGGTGATGATGGCGGTCATGACGATGATGGCGGTTATGTTGATGGTGGTCATGACGATGATGGCGGTGATGATGATGGTGAAGGTGATGATGTGATGATGATGGTGATTATTTTGATGTTCGTGATGATGGCGTGATGACGGTGATGGTGATGATCATGTTGACGGTGATGATGATGATGATGATGGTGATGTGATGATGATGATGATGATGATGATGATGATGATGAAGGTGATGCCGTTGTTGATGATGATAATGATATTGATGATGGTGACATCTCATCAGGCTCCAGAGCAGGACGAGGTGCTGCAGTCTGTTGATCGAGCCATTGAAGCCATTCACAATGTGGCCATGACCAACGGAGGCAAATACAACCTGGAGCAGAGAGACATCCTGCAGTGAGTACAATACAATACATTTATTATATTTTATATTACACATCTATGTTTTATTAAATCATGACATTTTGTTATATTATATAATATTTTCTTATAATATATAATATTTATATTTTTATATATAAGTTTATTCTTACACATTTATAGTTATATTAATATATTATTATAATGCATAATAGTTACATTTTTCTTTATTATTATATTTTTACATTTATACATAATATTAAAGAGATAGTTCACTCAAAAATCATAATTATGTCATTAATAACTCATCCTCATGTCGTTCCAAACCCGTGAGACCTCCGTCTATCTTCAGAACACAGTTTAAGATATTTTAGATTTAGTCCGAGAGCTCTCAGTCCCTCCATTGAAGCTGTGTGTACGGTCTACTGTCCATGTCCAGAAAGGTAAGAAACACATCATCAAAGTAGTCCATGTGACATCAGAGGGGCAGTTAGAATATTCTGAAGCATCGAAAATACATTTTGGTCCAAAAATAGCAAAAACTACAACTTTATTCAGCATTGTCTTCTCTTCCGTGTCTGTTGTGAGCGAGTTCAAAACAAAGCAGTTTGTGATATCCGGTTCATGAACGAATCATTCAATGTAATCTTTTTGAACCAGTTCACCAAATCGAACTGAATCGTTTGAAACGGTTCGCGTCTCCAATACGCATTAATCCACAGATGACTTAAGCTGTTAACTTGTTCATGCACTCAAACAGTGACTGACTGAACTGCTGTGAAGAGAGAACTGAAGATGAACATCGAGCCGAGCCAGATAATGAACAACAGACTGACTCGTTCTCTTTATATAATTTATATATTATATTAAATATTATATAGCACTTATAATTTTATATATATGTGACCCTTCACAGGAAGTTGATCCACCACAGGAAGGAGACGGTGTCCCGCAGAAGCCCGACTCCATCCGGTCACAAGCAGAAGATCCCGTCCTCCTCCAGTGAGGTGTCACTGAGCCGCAGGCCGCAGCCTCCCAACGGTCTGAGTCGAACCTACAGCTGCCAGGGCAGCGAGACCACGTCCGAGCGTCCCGCTAGTGTTCCTGGACTCTATCAGGTACAGCAGACACCTGCGCTCTGATGACCCCCATCCCTGTGTTCCTGCTGATTGTATGTTTCGGCCGCAGGTTCCTCCTCAGCCTCGCAGAGCAGCACCAGTGACTCCGCCTCCTCCGGAGAAACACCGCGAGTTACGACGCAACGGTGGGTGCTGGAAAAACCTCGGCCGACACGCTCCCGTTACTCTGCACATGACTGACTGAACGTATCTCTCTCTACAGATCCAGAAGTGCCACTGAGAGTTTCCTCCACAAGCCCCGCCCCCAGCTCTGTCCCTCCCACTGGACCCTCTCTGTCTGTCAGCTCCGCCTCCTTAGACTCCAGCTCCTCCCATTCTGGAGTTTCCTCAGATGTCAGTCTTCCCAGCGTTAGCAGCACTCCGCCCCCTGTGCCAAAACGAGGCAAGGCTCCGCCCCCTCCTCTGCCTGACCGATCCCCTCAGGTAGAGCCTTGTAAAAAGAGTTCACAGGCTCCGCCCCCTCCCATACCTGATCAGTCTCCAGACCCTTCTAAAAAGAGCCCAGCGCCTCAGCCAATCAGTCAACAGCCTACCGCCGAACACCAATCAGACGCGGAGTGGCCACTGGCTCCGCCCCCTGGTTCTCTCAGTGCTCCTAGTAGCCCCACCCAGTCTGCAGCCGTTCCCATGACGATCGGAGCGGAACTGATCGAACTGGTGCGCAAGAACACGGGCCTTAGTTACGAGCTGTCTCGTGTTGCCGTGGGCGTGGTGGTGGGTCACCTGCAGGGCGTGTTGCCGAGGGCGAGGGCGGACCTGGAGCAGGTGCTGCTGTCTCTGGTGGAGAGTAAGGTTAGTATCTGGTGAGTACTGGAGTCGATCTGTCTCTGGCTCAGCTGCTGAAGCGGTGTCTGGTGTGTGTCGTCAGGATCTGGGCTCGGCGCTGCCGCTCGGACAGGTGTGTCACGACGAGCAGCGGCTGCAGGTGATCTTTAGTGATCTAGCGCGACACCGTGACGACTCGCAGCAGCGCAGCTGGGCTCTGTACGAAGATCACGCGCTCATCGCATGTTACCTGGAGGAGTTACTGCAGATACTGGTGAGACATGCTCATATCACACTATATCTGTATATCAACTGTGTCATGTTCATACAGTAATGTGTGTGTTTCTTTCAGACTGACGCGGATCCTGAGGTGTGTAAGAAGATGTGTCGCGTGAACGAGTACGAGCCGGTTCTGTCGCTGGTGTCGTATTATCAGATGGTGAGCGCTCTGATGATTACACCGAGAATGATAACTATAGCCATAAATGTAATAATAACTATTCTTATAGTGTTAACGATAATGCTAACACTATCTAAAACAATAGTAACGAGGACTGTAATGAATACCATACTTAACTGTACTTATAATTCTTAACGGTAACTATAACGATAATTGCAGCTATCGTTATGATTATTATTGCAGGTACAGTTGTCATTATAGTTGAGGTGATAACTACACAAAACTATAATGACAATTGTAAAAAATAACTAGAAGAATAATGATGATGGCTATGGTAAATATAATAATAATTATAAATGTAGTTGATAACGATAACTCTAACAATAGCTATGATGATAACTACGAGTATAAATATAATGACAACTATATTCATGTCCACACTAATGAACAATAATATTCTGTTTATTGTAAGAACAGATTCTGATTGGCTGTCAGTGTTCTCCTGTGCTGTTATCATTTAAGTGTGGTGTGACGTCACTATTCGCTTGTTAAGTCTGACGTCTCGTAGCAGCGCCTCCGTGTCCAAACGCTCTATCAGTTACCATGAGAAAACAACAAAAGGTGCTAATATAAACTCACAATGTGATAGAATACTAGGGAAAAATTTATAATCTTAACCTTTAACTCCATACCGAAGTACCTGATAGCCAGACAATGAAAATATAAATATTAAAAAAATATATAAAAAATTATTTGTGTTAGGGACGCTGTGAGCACGGAGACTGTAGTGTATAGCGTAAGTTTGAAAGCGTTTAGCTTAAATGATTAATATGAATAAACAGTGCTCATAAACGGCTGCTGAGGTCGTATTCTCAAGTGAAGCGAGTTGAGGCTTGGACCCGGAAACAGCGCTTCTTACGTCATCACTTAACAACCGAATTCACTACTAGAGTGAAGATTGAAACGTTATTGGTATTGGTTTAATTATTGTTATAGTTAACGTTCCAGTTATTGTTACTGTTATAGTTAACATTATCCTTGTAGTTATCTTTATAGATGTGTGTAGACTGCATTGTTCTCTTGTGATCATTAAACTCTACAGTTGTGGTCCTAGTTAGTAGTTGTTTGTAGTGAAGAGTGAAGAGTGAAGAGTGCTGTGTGTGTGTGTGTGTGTGTGTGTGATCTCTCAGGAGCACCGTGTGTCTCTGCGTCTGCTGCTGCTGAAGGTGTTCGGGGCGATGTGTGGTCTGGACGCGGCGCTCATCTCCACCCTCCTGAACTCTGTCCTGACCATGGAGCTGGCCAGGGACCTGCAGACGGACACTCAGGGTGAGACGCGCTCCTCCTCTGAGCTTGTGTGTGTGTGTGTGTGTGTGTGCGGTCAGCTGACTGTGTTCTGTGTGCAGAGCATGAGAAGATGTGCTACAGCGCGCTGCTGATGGCCATGATCTTCAGCAGAGGAGAGCAGATCCCGCTGCATCACTACGGTAAGAGAGACGCTCGCACCGCTGGAGGCTCCGGTGCTGCTGACCGCTGACTGACCTGTCCCTCTCTGTCTCAGAGCATCTGAACGCTGATTTCCTGCAGTTCCTGCTGGACGTGATTGAGGACGGCTTGCCCTCTGACCCCACAGAGCAGCTGCCGGACCTCTTCATCAACCTGCTGCTGGCCTTCAACCTGCACCTGAGCGGTACATCACTCGACACAGAACCGTCAGTGTGTCGTCTCTGTCTCTCTCTTGACCTGTGCTTGTGTGTCTGCTGCCCCCTGCAGTCCCGGAGAGTAACATGGTGATGCAGGCGCTGACCAAGAGACACAATGTGAAGATTCTCACCGAGAAACTACTGCTACTGCTCAACAGAGGAGGTGACGCACACACACTCGCACAAACAAACACTCAGACACATGCACACACACACATGCACACACACACACACACACACACTCGCACAAACAAACACTCAGACACATGCACACACACACATGCACACACACACTCACACACACACTCGCACAAACAAACACTCAGACACATGCACACACACACATGCACACACTCACACACACACTCGCACAAACAAACACTCAGACACATGCAGACACACACATGCACACACACACACACACACACAAACAAACACTCAGACACATGCACACACACACACACACACACACACACACTCGCACAAACAAACACTCAGACACATGCAGACACACACATGCACACACACACACACACACACTCACACAAACAAACACTCAGACACATGCACACACACACATGCACACACACACACTCACACACACACTCACACAAACAAACACTCAGACACATGCACACACACACATGCACACACACACACACACACACTCACACAAACAAACACTCAGACACACACACACACACTCAGACACTCGCACACAGACACACACACACGGACACACACAAACACACACACACACACTCAGACACTCGCACACAGACACACACACACACACAGACAAACACTCACACACACACACACACACTCACACACTCAGACACACTCACACACAGTAGAGCTGCTGCAGTGATGTGTGTGTGTGTGTGTGTGTGTGTGTGTGTGTGTGTGTGCAGGGGACCCGGTGTGTGTGTTCGATCACGCTCCTCCTGCTCCTCACTCCGTGCTCAAGTTCCTGCAGGATGTGTTCTCCAGTCGAGACACGGCTGATATCTTCTACCACAGCGACCTGATGGTGATGATCGACATCGCAGTGAGACAGATCTCAGACCTGTGCCCCGGGGACCGAGTGAGACACACTCCTCACACACCAGACCCAGACCCTGAAGAAGTGCAGCACCTGTAACCTGTGTGTGTGTGTGTGTGTGTCCTCAGATGCGGATGGAGTATCTGTCTCTCATGCTGGCCCTCATGCGCTCCACGGACTACCTGGAGCACCGGCACCGTCTGAGCGACCTGCAGGGGGCGCTGCAGAGGATCCTGGGAGAAGAGGAGGATTGTGGGGAGGATCGGGGCTCCAGCAGACAGATGGACAAACTCATCGTGCAGCAGATGCTCCAGGAGTTCCCTCAGATCAATAGAAACTGAGTGTGTAGACTAGATCTGTGTCCTGCTCGTCTTAAACTCTCACACATCTGCTTCACGAGCTCCGACTGTTCCCACACATGACCGAGTTACTGACCCTAACCCTTGACCTCTGACTGACCCCGCCCCCTTCAGCAGTGAGTGTATTAATGCAGAGATCTGTGTCTGATGCAGCTTCATGTGAAATGATCTATTTTTCCTCGTATGTTTTTGTTCAGAAGGGAAACGCTAACAATATATTTTCTCAGTGTTGAAAGACTAATAAAATGCTGCCATCCTAATGCACCTAAAACGAGTGTCTGTTTAGTTTTTTTAAACATATGGGAGCTTGTTTCATACCCAATATTAATCTCACATTTTAGACTGTATCTTTTAATTCTGAGGAAAACTGTGAGATATAAACAGAATTCTGATTTTACATCTGACAGTTCTGACTTCTTTTCCCTTAAAACGGGTTAATAATAATAATAATAATAAAAAGCTAAGTACATATTTTATCTCAATTCCCCTCAGAGTTTCGAGTTTTTATCTTGCAATTTTAAAAGAATTGAGTAAAAGATTGAACTCTAAGAAAAAAATCCATTTACATTTGTTTTTTTGTTTTTTTTTAATCCGTGACAATACGTTTAATTTATGAGATATTACGCATAAGATAATTTAGACAAAAAGGTTTCATGAGTTGCGTCTTGTTAGTGTTACAGCTCGTGAGTTTCCACCCGGACGCTTTAAAGCGACGCACCGCGGCTGTTTCTCTGATAAATCACGTGCTCTTTCTTTCAGCAGTGGCTCATAGATACCAGTCTCCATTCAAATCACACAACGGCCTGAATAGTGCCAGAGACAGATTGTTAAGAGACACGGAATTATAAATAAACGGTATATAGTTATCACCAGGGGTGGTTCTAGGGTGAGTGGAGATCCGGGGCTTAGCCCAGAAAAACCCATGTATGTGAATTTTTATTTTAATAAATCAAGATTTACCTTGTTTAAAATATACAAAAACAATAAAAACAAAAACAAATTTAAAACATTTTATTTAAAAGTATTGAGGAAAATACATTTGCTTTTTGCAAACAAAAATTAAGAATTGCAAAACAAATGAAAGGGCGCGAAAGCAATTATTTTGCAATACATATTTTCCATGGTCATATCTATTAATTTATTTGCAACACTGATTTTATTTTGCGTGTAAGTCTCAGGCGGCAAGGAAGTCGACCGGAAGTTGAAGTCGGCTGCGTGCTGCCATCTTGTAGCAGAACTTCAAAACCACGCGACTCCTCTTTTACGGTCTATGGTCAGTCTAGTTTGAGCTTGCGATACCATTTTTATCTTTGCGCTTCACTTTTCTGCACGTCACTGTTCTGACCTGGGGGCGGAGTCAATGGACGGGGGCGTGTACAACATGCCTCCATGGAAGTGACGTCATCGGCCCTAGCCGCAGCTCACTGATCCAGGTCCTGTCATGATGAGCAGAGACTTTCGAGTGGATCATTTATTTTTATTCAATAGCATTAAAACATTCATGTTTGTTTTATTTACTTTATTAACAAATGTATGTGTATTAGCAGCATTTGCTCAAGTTAAAGAAGTTAACATGAACATCTGCTGTTTATTTCTCTCGATGTGCACACTTTTATAGCATTATGTGTATTGGGATCGCAAATCATTTGAGTCAGCTCGGGAGTTCAGCGGGATCGCGAATCATTTGAGTCATCTGACTCCAGTTTGGGAGTTGGAGCGGGATCGCGAATCATTTGAGTCAGTTCGGGGGTTCGTAGCGGGATCGCGAATCATTTGAGTCGTCTGACTCCAGTTTGGGAGTTGGAGTGGGATCGCAAATCATTTGAATCAGTTCGGGAGTTCGTAGCGGGATCGCGAATCATTTGAGTCAGTTCGGGAGTTCGTAGCGGGATCGCGAATCATTTGAGTCAGTTCGCGAGTTCGTAGCGGGATCGCGAATCATTTGAGTCAGTTCGCGAGTTCGTAGCTGGATCGCGAATCATTTGAGTCAGTTTGGGAGTTCTCGAATCATAGTTGTATATGGATAGGCATTTTTAACTAATTTAGTAGCTAGTAATTACGTTTTACATGCTTGTTTAGATGTGAAATGTGAACTCGTATTTTTTTATTTAATGATGTGCCTTTTAACAGTATCAAGTATATTCAAAAACTAAACAAATCAGTCTGTGTTTGTGTGTGTGTGTCCTAAAGACCGTTAACTGTTAGATGTTCAAAATGTAACGTTAAATCAGACACAATTAAAACCGAAAAAGAAATATAATACTATGATTAAAAGTTACAGATACCTGAAGCTGTATCTTGGCGGTCAAGTGTTTTGGCTGGGGGGGTTGCTTCCTTTTTTTTGAAGAAGAAGAAGAAGATGACTTTTTAAATAACCATTTTAATTTTCAAATAAATTGATCTAGTAAAATACTGCACGCCAACAAACCGCCTGCCTCCAAAAGATCTCATTTCATTGGCTGATCGTACAGACGCTCATCGATGGTTGGCCAGTTTACCTGTCAGTCAGAAGCACTAGACTCAGACCTATACTTGGGTAAATTTACAGACACTGTGGACGTGAGAGTCGAGAGATATTTATTTATTTATTTAAATTCTAATATAAATTACTTTATTGGGCATGAAAACGTATTGATGGCATGGTGGTAATAAAAACATTTGGGGCTTTACTGAAAACATTTGGGGCTCCACCCCTAACATCGCCCCTGGTTATCACGTTGTTAGTAAGATATTCTTGAAGCCCCGCCCGATGTGCGTCGGTGAAATAGTTCCGGGTGTGTTTGTGTGTGAAAGGTCGCAGGACGCGTCTGTCAGAGTGTTTCGGACCCGAGTGTATCAGTGTGTGATTATTGGTGTGTGTTTATCAGCCTGAAGCATGTCGCAGCAGCAGCGCATCAGTCCGCTGAAGAACTTCTTCGCTGGAGGCTTCGGAGGGGTTTGTTTAGTGTTCGCCGGACACCCGCTGGACACCATCAAAGTAAACACTCGGACATCTAGAGTCCATCTGATGTTTCTCATAAACAATTCTTATCTTATCAAAGTCAAAATATTCAGTCCAGAAGTGTGAGGGATGGGAAAGACTGAATATGTTTGACTCCACTATAACTCATAAGTGTTTTTGTCATCTAGTGAGTCTGAATGAACTGGTTATGTCACTTAACAAAAGAATGCAAAAAATAAGTAAATGAGTTTTGAGTGTCTTAAAGCATCTGGACAACTTAATTCCTGTGTTAATAACTTATGTGTGTCTTCTGGGTCAGAACAGACCGTTGATATGTGTATATATATAAATAGTTGTGTGTGTTTTATCTAGTTTTTTTTAAACAAACCCTGGACTTGTGACCTTTGACCTAGATCTGTGTGTGTGTTGTCATGTGACATCTGCGCAGGTGCGTCTGCAGACACAGCCCAAACCTCGTCCAGGAGAGACTGCACTGTACCGCGGGACCCTCGACTGCTTCAAGAAGACACTGGCCAAAGAGGTGTGTGTGTGTGTGTGTGTGTGTCAAGTCAAGTCACCTTTATTTATATAGTGCTTTAAACAAAATACATTTCGTCAAAGCACTGAACAACATTCATTAGGAAAACAGTGTGTCAATAATGCAGAATGATAGTTAAAGACAGTTCATCATTGAATTCAGTGATGTCATCTCTGTTCAGTTAAATAGTGTCTGTGCATTTATTTGCAATCAAGTCAATGATATCGCTGTAGATGAAGTGACCCCAACTAAGCAAGCCAGAGGCGACAGCGGCAAGGAACCGAAACTACATCGGTGACAGAATGGAGAAAAAAACCTTGGGAGAAACCAGGCTCAGTTGGGGGGTCAGTTCTCCTCTGACCAGACGAAACCAGTAGTTCAATTCCAGACTGCAGCAAAGTCAGATTGTGCAGAAGAATCATCTGTTTCCTGTGGTCTTGTCCTGGTGCTCCTCTGAGACAAGGTCTTTACAGGGGATCTGTATCTGGGCTCTAGTTGTCCTGGTCTCCGCTGTCTTTCAGGGATGTAGAGGTCCTTTCTAGGTGCTGATCCACCATCTGGTCTGGATACGTACTGGATCCGGGTGACTGCAGTGACCCTCTGATCTGGACACAGACTGGATCTGGTGGCTACGGTGACCTCAGAACAAGAGAGAAACAGACTAATATTAGCGTAGATGCCATTCTTCTAATGATGTAGCAAGTACGGTGTTATGTGAAGTGTTTCCGGTTCCGGTTTACCTAATTAATGCAGCCTAAAAATCCTTTAATGGATTTGGATATTAAAAGCATATTAGTATGTTATGTGTATGCCAGGTTAAAGAGATGGGTCTTTAATCTAGATTTAAACTGCAAGAGTGTGTCTGCCTCCCGAACAATGTTAGGTAGGTTATTCCAGAGTTTAGGCGCCAAATAGGAAAAGGATCTGCCGCCCACAGTTGATTTTGATATTCTAGGTATTATCAAATTGCCTGAGTTTTGAGAACGTAGCGGACGTAGAGGAGTATAATGTAAAAGGAGCTCATTCAAATACTGAGGTGCTAAACCATTCAGGGCTTTATAAGTAATAAGCAATATTTTAAAATCTATACGATGTTTGATAGGGAGCCAGTGCAGTGTGGACAGGACCGGGCTAATATGGTCATACTTCCTGGTTCTAGTAAGAACTCTTGCTGCTGCATTTTGGACTAGCTGTAGTTTGTTTACTAAGCGTGCAGAACAACCACCCAATAAAGCATTACAATAGTCTAACCTTGAAGTCATAAATGCATGGATTAACATTTCTGCATTTGACATTGAGAGCATAGGCCGTAATTTAGATATATTTTTGAGATGGAAAAATGCAGTTTTACAAATGCTAGAAACGTGGCTTTCTAAGGAAAGATTGCGATCAAGTAGCACACCTAGGTTCCTAACTGATGACGAAGAATTGACAGAGCAACCATCAAGTCTTAGACAGTGTTCTAGGTTATTACAAGTAGAGTTTTTAGGCCCTATGATTAACACCTCTGTTTTTTCTGAATTTAGCAGTAAGAAATTACTCGTCATCCAATTTTTTATATTGACTATGCATTCCATTAGTTTTTCAAATTGGTGTGTTTCACCGGGCTGCGAAGAATTATAGAGCTGAGTGTCATCAGCATAACAGTGAAAGCTAACACCATGTTTCCTGATGATATCTCCCAAGGGTAACATATAAAGCGTGAAGAGTAGTGGCCGTAGTACTGAGCCTTGAGGTACTCCATACTGCACTTGTGATCGATATGATACATCTTCATTCACTGCTACGAACTGATGGCGGTCATATAAGTACGATTTAAACCATGCTAATGCACTTCCACTGATGCCAACAAAGTGTTCAAGTCTATGCAAAAGAATGTTGTGGTCAATTGTGTCAAACGCAGCACTAAGATCCAATAAAACTAATAGAGAGATACACCCACGATCAGATGATAAGAGCAGATCATTTGTAACTCTAAGGAGAGCAGTCTCAGTACTATGATACGGTCTAAATCCTGACTGGAAATCCTCACATATACCATTTTTCTCTAAGAAGGAATATAATTGTGAGGATACCACCTTTTCTAGTATCTTGGACAGAAAAGGGAGATTCGAGATTGGTCTATAATTAACAAGTTCTTTGGGGTCAAGTTGTGTTTTTTTTTTTTTTATGAGAGGCTTAATAACAGCCAGTTTGAAGGTTTTGGGGACATATCCTAATGACAATGAGGAATTAATAATAGTCAGAAGAGGACCTATGACTTCTGGAAGCACCTCTTTTAAGAGCTTAGATGGTATAGGGTCTAACATACATGTTGTAAGTTTAGATGATTTAACAAGTTTATACAATTCTTCCTCTCCTATAGTAGAGAATGAGTGGAACTGTTCCTCAGGGGGTCTATAGTGCACTGTCTGATGCGAAACTGTAGCTGACGGCTGAATGGTTGCAATTTCATCTCTAATAGTATCGATTTTAGAAGTAAAGTAGTTCATAAAGTCATTACTGCTGTGGTGTTGGGAAATGTCAACACTTGTTGAGGCTTTATTTTTCGTTAATTTAGCCACTGTATTGAATAAATACCTGGGGTTATGTTTGTTTTCTTCTAAAAGAGAAGAAAAATAATCAGATCTAGCAGTTTTTAATGCTTTTCTGTAGGATATGTTACTTTCCCACCAAGCAATACGAAATACCTCTAGTTTTGTTTTCCTCCAGCAGCGCTCCATTTTTCGGGCTGCTCTCTTTAGGGTGCGAGTATGCTCATTATACCATGGTGTCAAACTGTTTTCCTTAACCTTCCTTAAGCGTAAAGGAGCAACTGTTTTTAAAATGCTAGAAAAGAGAGAGTCAATAGTTTCTGTTACATCATCAAGTTGTTCTGAGGTTGAGTGTGTGTCGGTGTTCTGGGGCTGTAACTGACCTGTGTGTGTGTGTGTGTGTGTGTGTGTGTGTGTCAGGGTGTTCTGGGGCTGTATAAGGGCATGGCGGCACCCATCATCGGAGTCACTCCCATGTTTGCCGTCTGCTTCTTCGGCTTCGGACTCGGGAAGAAACTGCAGCAAAAAACACCGGACGACGTCCTGACGTGAGCCGCAGGAGACATTCAGATGTGTGTTAGTGTCTCACACGAGTGTGTTTCCTCACACTGTGTGTGTGTGTGTGTGTGTCAGGTATCCGCAGCTGTTCGCAGCTGGGATGCTGTCCGGAGTCTTCACTACAGCCATCATGGCTCCAGGAGAGAGAATCAAATGTCTGCTGCAGGTGAGACGTTCGTGTGTGTGCGTGTGTGTGTGTGACACGTGCGTGTGTGTGTGTGTGAGACGTGTGAGCGTGTGTGTGTGTGTGTGTGTTACACGTGTGTGTGTGACACGTGTGTGTGTGTGTGTGTGTGTGAGACGTGTGTGTGTGTGTGTGTGTGTGAGACGTGTGTGAGACGTGTGTGTGTGTGTGTGAGACGTGTGTGAGACGTGTGAGTGTGTGTGTGTGGTGTGTATGACATGTGAGCGTGTGTGTGTGACGTGTGACACGTGTGTGTGTGTGTGTGACGTGTGAGCGTGTGTGTGTGTGTGACACGTGTGTGTATGTGTGTGTGTGTGTGTGACGTGTGTGTGTGTGTGTGTGTGACACGTGTGTGTGTGTGATGTGTGTGTGTGTGTGTGTGACACGTGTGAGTGTGTGTGTGTGACGTGTGTGTGTGACGTGTGAGCGTGTGTGTGTGTGTGACACGTGTGTGTGTGTGTGTGTGTGACACTGTGTGTGTGTGACACGTGTGTGTGTGTGTTCAGATCCAGGCGGCGTCGGGGCAGGTGAAGTACGCGGGGCCGGTGGACTGTGTGAAGCAGCTGTACCGAGAGAACGGCATCCGTGGCATCTATAAAGGCACAGCTCTGACGCTCATGAGAGGTACACACACACACACACACACACACACACACACACACACAGCGCGAGCACAGCTCTGTGTGTCTCCTGCTCCTTCCTGAAGAGAGAGTTACACACTGAACCAGTCACTGACTGATCACATTACACACATTACATTTCTGTACACATCCTCTGAAATGATATACTAAAATATGCAAATCATGTGTTATCTAATGAAGTATGAACAGAACTGAAATCTGAACTTTGCATGAATTCAGGATCACACTTCTGGATTTTGTCATGATTTTCCAGAAGTCACCAGACAGATTTTAAGAGTGAAATGTTGTAGAAATCAGTGTGAATGAAATATGAAGATTGAAAACCACAGACGCTAAACAGACCTCAAAATGATTCTGTCTGGTTTTATTTGTGATGTTATTGATCCGGTCACATGAGAGCGTGTATGTGAATGGGTTGTGATGTCAGATGATTGACAGCTGTCACTCTCGGTCTCAGACGTGCCGGCCAGTGGGATGTACTTCATGACGTACGAGTGGCTGAAGTACACACTCACACCCGAGGGCAAGAGGTCAGTCAGGTCACATGACCGCTCTGGTTAATCATTACAGACACAGACATGCCCTGCATTGATCACTTGTGTGTGTGTGTGTGTGTTTGTCTCTCTCTCTCTCTCTCTCTCTGTGTGTGTGTGTGTCTCTCTCTCTCTCTGTGTGTGTGTGTGTGTGTGTGTGTGTCTCTCTGTGTATGTGTGTTTGTCTCTCTCTCTCTCTCTCTCTCTCTGTGTGTGTGTGTGTCTCTCTGTCTCTCTGTGTATGTGTGTGTGTTTCTCTCCATGTGTGTGTGTGTGTTCAGCCCGTCGGAGCTCAGTGTTCCCAGCATCCTGTTCGCCGGGGGGATGGCGGGGATCTTTAACTGGGCCGTAGCGATTCCTCCAGACGTGCTGAAGTCTCGTTTCCAGACAGGTGTGTGAGACACAGTGTTGTTCTGCAGATCCAGGCATCTGCAGCGAGTCTGACGGGTGTGTGTGTGTGTGTGTGTGTGTGTGTGTGTGTGTGTGTGTGTGTGTTCCATCCGCAGCTCCAGAGGGCAAATATCCCAACGGCTTCCGGGACGTCCTGCGAGAGCTGATCCGAGAGGAGGGCATCGGCTCGCTCTATAAAGGCTTCAACGCTGTGATGCTGCGAGCGTTTCCAGCTAACGCGGTACGACTGCTGCGGAGCACACACAGGGGTCAGGCGAGGGTCACACGAGGGTCAGACGAGGTTCAGGCTAGGGTCACATGAGGGTCAGATGAGGGTCACGCTAGGGTCAGGCGAGGGTCAGATGAGGGTCAGACGGGTCAGACGAGGTTCAGACGAGGGTCAGACGAGGTTCAGAGGAGGGTCACACGAGGGTCAGACGATGTTCAGACGAGGGTCACACGAGGTTCAGATGAGGTTCAGACGAGGGTCACACCTCAAGAACTTTAGGCCATTAAGTGCCCAGCTCCAGACTGAACTGTATCTTCACCATTTTATTTTATTATATTTCTTATTCTTTTAAACTAGATATGCTTTCAGGGTTTTTATTTCTCTCATTGATTTCGGTGATACTATAATACTTTTATTTGAACTGCCATGACTGAGCTTAAAATACTAAAATATAACATATAAACACACAATCTAACAATTTAAATATCAGTGTGAATTATCATGAATGTCAAAATACAAAATATCTTCATGGTCTCAGAAAGAAACTTTATTTTCTTTATGCAGTTTTTATTGTTTTGTTTTGGTTTAATTAAATATTTTCTTTCTGTAGGTTTTTGGGGCGAAATACACAAAGCCCATTTCCACCACATAAGAAACTAAAGTAATGCTTTGGTAAATCATAATTATTGGATAAAAGTTTAACTTATTACATAAAAACGTTGCAACTTTTTTTATCTCATAATTTTACTTAGTGTGTCATAATTTCAATGTTATTCTCATAATTTTCATGAGTCACGGTTATGCTATTTTAATGTGATGATTTTGACTTCTCTCAAATTGATTTAGTAATTTTGACCTTTTATCTCATAATTGGCTGTTTGTCATAATTTTTAAATCTCATGATTTTGACCTTTCTTATAATTATGAGTATGTCCTAGTTTTTGTTATAATAAAGACATTTTATGATTTACCAAAGGAAGAAATGGAGAAATGGACTTTCATAGGAAATGCTTCCTGAAAAAACTCAAAGTCAGAGAGGCGCATCAGCAGCTCATCAATACTGACTCTCTCTCCCCCCCACCCCCTCTCTCTCTCTCATGCCCCCCACCCTCTCTTTCTCTCTGTATCTCTCTCTCTCTCTATCTATCTATATCTCCCCCCCCTCTCTCTTTCTCTCTGTATCTCTCTCTCTCTCTCTCTCTATCTATATCTCCCCCCCTCTCTCTCTCCCCCCCACCCCCCTCTCTCTCTTATGCCCCCCCACCCTCTCTTTCTCTCTGTATCTCTCTCTCTCTCTCTATCTATCTATATCTCCCCCCCTCTCTCTCTCACCCCCCCCCCCTCTCTATCTCTCTCCCCCCCTCTCTCTTTCTCTCTCTCTCTCTCTCTCTCTCTCTCTATCTATATCCCCCCCCTCTCTATCTCTCTCTGTCTCTCTCCCCCCTCTCTCTTCCTCTCTGTATCTCTCTCTCTCTCTCTCTCTATCTATATCTCCCCCCCCTCTCTCTATCTCTCTGTCTCTCTCCCCCCTCTCTCTTTATCTCTCTCTCTGTCTCTCTATCTATATCTCCCCCCTCTCTCTTTCTCTCTGTATCTCTCTCTCTCTCTCTCTCTCTCTCTCTATCTATATCCCCCCCCCTCTCTCTATCTCTCTGTCTCCCCCCCCCCCCCCCTCTAGGCCTGCTTCCTGGGGTTTGAAGTGGCTATGAAGTTTCTGAACTGGATTGCTCCTAACCTCTGAACCGGATGTGAGACGCCGTTCGGATCGATACGGGACGGGACTGTAGCACGTTAATGAACGTCTCGCTGCTTTATGGTTAATTTGAGAGGATTTTAATCTGTAATATTCAGTGCCTTATAACAGACTGTGAACCAATTTCTGCCTTCAGGGAAACTGAATGTTTATAATGTAGAATCAGATCAGTTAGCAAACCTCCGTCTGTACGCTAGCATTCATCCGTTTACTGCCTCAGCCCTCATGACAGGAATCCAGTACACAGTCAAGGCCTGTTCTCTTTTAATTCTTTTGTTCGTTATGTTTAATTCAGTTATCACCCACATAATGTACATAAATAAATGTATATTGATCATTTTCATATGGTCTGTGAGTATTGATTTGTGTCTCTGTCATAAAGAGTCGATGAGTTTTTCCCTTCACTGTCCTCTACTCACCTCAGTTTAATTAAAGCTTGAGTCGCTTCTCAATGACTCATTTATGTTTAATACAATCTTTTGAGAAGAATATGTTGATTCAATCTGCAGAATAAAAGAAAGATAAAAGCTGTGATCTGCGTCCTGTGGTCATGATATTTTTGAGGACAGTCAATATTTTCCACAGTCGATCTGTCACGAGTCGATAGCTGTGGCCGGCGGTGGAGACTGAGAGTGGTTCTGGAGCTGGGACTGTGTGTGAGTGTTAGTCAGTCAGGATGAGCGTGGAGGTTCCTGCGGGTCTGAGCGAGCTGCTGAAGAGCTACACGCTGGAGGTGCTGAAGCGGAGGCCGGCGGACCTGCTGGAGTTCTCCGTGCAGTACTTCACCTGTCTGAGGGAGCAGCGCAGCTCCAGCCGTCTCAGCCGCTCTCCGGTGACCCGCGGCGTGGCCTTCGACCAGGACTCCGCTCCCACCGACTCCAGCGAGGACGAGGAGGAAGAGCAAAGACACGAGGAGGAGGAGCAAAGACACCAAGAAGATGAAGATGAGGAGGAGGAGGAGGAGGATGACTTCCCAGATGACTTTACATTCAAAGGTGGGCACAGAACTCCCGGGTTTTATCATCTGTTAGTTATGAGCTGATTAATGATCTGTCTCTTTTCTATCCATCTGTCTATTTATCTATCTTTCTGTCCATCTATTGTCTATCTGTCTGTCTATCTGTTTTCTATGCATCTGTCTGTCTATCTATCGTCTATTTTCTATCTTTCTATTGTCTGTCTGTCTATCTGTCTATCCATCTATTGTCTGTCTGTCTATATGTCTGTATCTATCTATATATTGTCTATCTGTCTATTTTCTGTCTATCTGTCTATTTTCTATCCGTCTATCTATCTATCTATCTGTCTGTCTGTCTATTGTCTGTCTATCTGTTTTCTATGCATCTGTCTGTCTATCTGTCTATCCATCTATTGTCTGTCTGTCTATTTTCTATCCGTCTGCCTGCCTGTTGTCTATCTGTCTGTCTATTGTTTGTCTGTCTATTTTCTATCCATCTCTGTCTATCTATCTGTCTATCTGTTTATCTTTCTATCTATCCATCTGTCTGTCTGTCTGTCTGTCTGTCTATCTGCTTATCTGCTTATCTTTCTGTCTGTCTATATTCAATCCGCCTGTCTGTCTATATGTCTGTATCTATATATTTTCTATCCGTCTGTCTGTCTATTGTCTATTTTCTATCTATCTGTCTGTCTGTCTGTCTGTCTATCTGTCTGTCTGTCTGTTTATCTTTGTCTGTCTGTCTGTTGTCTATCTGTCTATTTTCTATCTATCTATCTATTGTCTGTCTGTCTATCTGTCTGTTTATCCATCTTCCTGTCTGTCTGTCTATTGTTTGTCTGTCTATCTGTCTGTCTGTCTATTTTCTATCTATCTATCTATCTATCTGTATATTGTCTATATGTCTGTCTATTTTCTGTCTATCTTTCCATCTATGTTCTATCTATCTATCTGTCTGTCTGTCCGTCTATTGTCTATCTATTGTCTATCTGTCTGTCTACCTGTTTTCTATCTATCTATCTGTCTATCTGTTTTCTATCTATCTATCTGTCTGTCTGTCTTTCTATTTATCTATCTATCTGTCCGTCTATTGTCTATCTATCTGTCTGTCTGTCTATTTTCTACCCATCTGTCTGTCTATCTATTGTCTATTTTCTATCTATCTGTCTGTCTGTCTGTCTGTCTATTGTCTGTGTCTATTTTCTATCCATCTATCTGTCTATTGTCTGTCTGTCTGTCTATTTTCTATATGTCTGTTTATCTGTTTATCTTTCTGTCTGTCTGTCTATTGTCTGTCTGTCTATTTTCTGTCTGTCTGTTGTCTATCTGTATTTTCTATCTATCTATTGTCTGTCTGTCTGTCTATCTGTCTGTTTATCTATCTTACTATATGTCTGTCTGTCTCTGTCTGTCTGTCTATCTATTGTCTGTCTGTCTATCTATCTATCTATCTATCTATCTATCTATTGTCTGTCTGTCTATTTTCTGTCTATCCGTCTGTCTATTTTCTATCTATTTATCTATCTATCTATCTATCTATCTATTATCTGTCTGTCTGTGTATTTTCTGTCTGTCTATCTATCCATCTGTCTATCTGTCTGTCTGTCTATTTTCTATCTATCTATCTATTGTCTGTCTGTCTGTCTGTCTATTTTCTGTCTATCTATTGTCTGTCTGTCTGTCTGTCTATTTTCTATCGGTCTGTCTGTCTATCTATCTATCTATCTATCTATCTATTGTCTGTCTGTCTGTCTATTTTCTGTGTCTATCTATCTGTCTGTCTGTCTATTCGTCTGTCTGTCTGTTGTCCATCTGTCTGTCTATTGTCTATCTGTCTGTCTGTCTATTGTCTCTCTATCTGTTTTTCTATGCATCTGTCTGTCTATCTGTCTATTTTCTATCTTTCTATTGTCTGTCTGTCTATCTGACTGTTTATCCATCTATTGTCTGTCTGTCTATTTTTCTGTCTATTTTCAATCCATCTGTCTGTCTATATGTCTGTATCTATATATTTTCTATCCGTCTGTCTGTCTATTTTCTATCTGTGTGTCTATCTGTCTGTCTGTCTATCTGTCTATTGTCTGTCTGTCTATTTTCTATCCATCTATCTATCTGTTTGTCTGTCTGTCTGTCTATTTTCTATCCGTCTATCTATCTGTCTGTCTGTCTGTCTGTCTGGCTATTGTCTGTCTGTATATTTGTCTGTCCATCTATCTGTTTGTCTGTCTGTCTGTCTATTTTCTATCTGTCTGTCTGTCTGTCTATCTGTCTATTTTCTATCCGTCTGTCTGTCTATCTATTTGTCTGCCTGTTTATCTTTGTCTGTCTGTCTGTTGTCTGTCTATTTTCTGTCTGTCTGTTGTCTATCTGTCTATTTTCTGTCTGTCTATCTGTTTATCTTTCTGTCTGTCTATATTCTATCCGTCTATCTGTCTGTCTGTCTGTCTGTCTGTCTGTCTGTCTGTCTATTGTCTGTCTGTCTATTTTCTATCCATCTATCTGTCTATGGTCTGTCTGTCTGTCTATTTTCTATATGTCTGTCTGTCTGTTTATCTTTGTCTGTCTGTCTGTTGTCTATCTGTCTATTTTCTGTCTGTCTATCTGTTTATCTTTCTGTCTGTCTGTCTGTCCTATTGTCTGTCTGTCTATTTTCTGTCTGTCTGTTGTCTATCTGTATTTTCTATCTATCTATTGTCTGTCTGTCTATCTGTCTGTTTATCCATCTTACTATCTGTCTGTCTGTCTCTGTCTGTCTGTCTATTGTCTGTCTGTCTATTTTCTATCCATCTGTCTATCTGTCTGTCTATTTTCTATCTATCTATCTATTGTCTGTCTGTCTGTCTGTCTGTCTGTCTATTTTCTGTCTATCTATCCGTCTGTCTGTCGGTCTATTTTCTATCTATCTATCTATCTATTGTATGTCTGTCTGTCTGTCTGTCTATTTTCTGTCTGTCTGTCTATTTTCTCTCTGTCTATCTATCTGTCTGTCTATTGTCTGTCTGTCTATCTATCTGTCTGTCTATTGTCTGTCTGTCTATTTTCTATCCGTCTGTCTGTCTGTTTATTATCTATCTATCTATCTATTGTCTGTCTGTTTATCCATCTTACTATCTGTCTGTCTCTGTCTGTCTGTCTATCTGTCTATTGTCTGTCTGTCTATTTTCTATCCGTATGTCTATCTGTCTGTCTGTCTATTTTCTATCTATCTATCTATTGTCTGTCTGTCTGTCTGTCTATTTTCTGTCCGTCTATTTATCCGTCTGTCTATCTGTCTGTCTGTCTATTTTCTTTCTATCTATCTATCTATCTATGTATCTATCTATCTGTGGCGAGGGGGGCGTGGTTTAGCGGAATCCGCAACGGGAGAGAGAGGGAGGGAGCAGAGCGAGGCGTAAGTAGGTCAAATGCAATTAACGAACACGTGTGTTTGATTGCAGTAATTGGCGTGGAGAGACCGGATATAAGCCGAGTCACCGCAGAGAGAAGGAGAGAGAGACACGCTGGGACCTCGTTCTCCACTAGGGAAGCTACAACAGTGCTTTAAAGTTATTGAAGTTATTGAAGTTATTGACCGTGTTTAAGCAATCGTTTGCTGTCTACGCCCAGAGGGCATTCGTGTTTTTCTTATTTTGTATTACTGAATAAACGAGTGTCCCAGCAACAAGCCGACCCCTGCCTTCTTCCTTCCTATTGAGACTGTGTTGAACCTTGTTACACAATCTATCTATCTATCTATCTATCTATTGTCTGTCTGTCTGTCTGTCTGTCTATTTTCTGTCTATCTATTGTCTGTCTGTCTGTCTGTTTATTTTCTGTCTGTTTATCTGTCTGTCTATTTTCTATCCGTCTGTCTATCTGTCTGTCTGTCTATTTTCTATCTATCTATCTATATATATATCTATCTATCTATCTATCTATCTATTGTCTGTCTGTATTTTCTGTCTATCTATTGTCTGTCTGTTTTTCAATTCAATTCAAGTTTATTTGTATAGCGCTTTTTACAAAACAAATCGTTTACAAAGCAACTTTACAGAAAATTATGTTTCTACAATATTTAGTAGTAGCTAGTAGTTTGTGCACAATTAAGTTACTATATGATGCAGTTATGATTACATTTAGCAATAATTGTTAGTTCTGTTTGTTGATTCAGGGTTAGCATCATCTGAGGTCCTCTGAGGGTCAGCATCATCTCTTCTCAGGTGTTCTGGATCCAGACTGGAGCTTGTGTAAATCCTAGTTACCACGGGATGTGAATCCCGTGGCAAAACATAGAAACAAAATACAGACATCATTAGCATAGCTGCTGATCCAACAAAGTAAAATGAGTTTAACCCAAGCTAATGAATAAAAATGCACCTTTGATCAGATGCAACTACACTCACAATTAAAAAGATACATTATTCGAATGCTTGGCGAAAGAGAAAGAGAGAGAGAGTGTTTTTAATCTAGATTTAAACCGAGAGAGTGTGTCTGAACCCCGAACATTATCAGGAAGGCTATTCCAGAGTTTGGGAGCCAAATGTGAAAAAGCTCTACCTCCTTTAGTGGACTTTGCTATCCTAGGAACGACCAAAAGTCCAGCGTTTTGTGACCTTAGGGAGCGTGATGGGTTGTAGCGTGGTAGAAGGCTAGTTAGGTACGCAGGAGCTAAACCATTTAGGGCCTTATAGGTAAGTAATGATAATTTGTAACTGATACGGAACTTAATAGGTAACCAGTGCAGGGACTGTAAAATTGGGGTAATATGATCATATTTTCTTGACCTCATAAGGACTCTAGCTGCTGCATTTTGGATGACCTGTAGCTTGTTTATTGAAGAAGCAGGACAACCACCTAGAAGTGCATTACAATAGTCCAGTCTAGAGGTCATGAATGCTGGAACTAGCTTTTCTGCATCAGAAACAGATAACATGTTTCGTGCTTGGCAATGTTTCTAAGATGGAAGAATGCAGTTTTTGTAACATTGGAAATATGATTTTCAAAAGACAAATTGCTGTCTAATATAACACCCAGATTTCTGACTGTAGAGGAAGTAACAGTACATCCGTCTAGTTGCAGATTGTAATCTACAAGATTCTGTTGTAGTGTTTTTTGGTCCAATAATTAATATCTCTGTCTTATCCGAATTTAATTGGAGAAAATTATTTGTCATCCAATCTTTTACATTTTAACACACTCTGTTAGCTTAGATAATTGGGAGGTTTCATCTGGTCATCTGAGATATATAGCTGAGTATCATCAGCATAACAGTGGAAGCTAATTCCGTATTTTCTAATAATATTACCAAGGGGCAACATGTATATTGAAAATAGAAGGGGACCTAGGATGGATCCTTGTGGCACTCCATATTTTACTGATGATAATTGAGATGACTCCCCATTTAAGTAAACAAAATGTTAGCGATCGGACAGGTAGGATCTAAACCATCTTAGAGCCTGCCCCTTGAATACCTGTATAGTTTTGTAATCGATCTATGAGTATGTCATGGTCTATGGTGTCGAACGCAGCACTAAGATCAAGTAAGACTAGAAATGAGATGCAGTCTTGATCTGACGCAAGAAGCAGGTCATTTGTAATTTTAACAAGTGCAGTTTCTGTGCTATGGTGGGGCCTAAAACCTGACTCAAATTCTTCATACAGATCATTTTTATGCAGGAAAGTGCTCAATTGAGCAGACACAACTTTTTCTAAAATTTTAGACATAAATGAAAGATTTGAAATAGGCCTATAATTTGCCAGTACACTAGGATCTAGTTTTGGTTTCTTAATAAGAGGCTTGATAACCGCCAGCTTGAATGGTTTTGGGACGTGTCCTAAAGATAACGACGAGTTAATGATATTGAGAAGCGGTTCTTCGGCTACAGGTAACAGCTCTTTCAGTAATTTAGTGGGTACAGGATCTAATAAACATGTTGTTGGTTTAGATACAGTGATAAGTTTATTTAGCTCTTCCTGTCCTATGGTTGTAAAGCACTGCAGTTTATCTTTGGGTGCGATGGATGAAACTGAAGTGTTAGACCCTGTAGAATCTACATTCGCTATTGTATTTCTAATGTTATCTATTTTATCAGTGAAGAAATTCATGAAGTCATTACTGTTTAACGTTGGTGGAATATTTGAATCAGGTGGCGTCTGGTAATTTGTTAACTTAGCCACTGTGCTAAATAAAAACCTTGGATTGTTTTGGTTATTTTCAATGAGTTTGTGTATATGCTCTGCCCTAGCAGTTTTTAGAGACTGTCTATAGCTGGACATACTGTTTTTCCATGCAATTCTAAAAACTTCTAAGTTAGTTTTTCTCCATTTGATCGGGGCAACAGCTTCTAATGTTTTAGAGAAAATAGTGCCCATGTTGTCAGTAATTTCGTCTAATTCATGTGTATTTTTGGGTACAAATAGCAGTTGAGATAGATCAGGCAGGTTATTTGCGAATCTTTCTTTGGTGGCTGGAACAATAGTTCTGCCCAGACGGCATTGCTGCGACATATAGTTAATATCAGTTATACGCAGCATGCACGATACAAGGAAATGGTCTGTAACATCATCACTTTGAGGTACAATATCTATAGCAGTAAGATCGATTCCATGTGATATAATTAAATCTAGTGTATGATTAAAACGATGAGTGGGCCCGGTGACATTTTGCTTGACTCCAAAGGAGTTTATTAGGTCAGTAAAAGCAAGTCCTAATGTATCATTTGCATTATCAACATGAATATTAAAATCTCCCATGATTAGCGCCTTATCAACTGTAACTAGAAGGTCTGAGAGGAAATCTGCAAATTCTTTTAGGAATTCTGTATACGGCCCTGGTGGTCTATACACAGTAGCCAGAGCAAGAGATACATTAGATTTCTTTTGCATGTCTGACAGAGTAACATTTAGCAGAAGTATTCCAAAAGAGTTAAACCTGTATCCTGTTTTCTGGGTAACATTGAGAATATCACTATATATTGTTGACCAGTCTGACGGGGCTCATGCTTATAACAGTAGTTTGGTGGAGTAGACTCATTTAGACCAAAATAATCATTTGGTTTTAGCCAGGTTTCAGTCAAGCAGAGTAAATCAAAACTATTATCTGTGATCATTTCATTTACAATAACTGCTTTTGGTGTGAGTGATCTAACAAAACTCATCATAATAGTTATCTGAGAATTGTCTTACTAGTCACATGGAGCGAAGTGTCCTGGAGATGTTGTCAGAGAGAAGCTCCGCTCCAACTCTGCTGGGGTGTAATCCATCAGCGCGAAACAGTCTAGGACGCTCCCAGAAAAGATTCCAGTTATTAACAAATAGCAGTTTCTAATCTTTACACCATGACAACAACCATTTATTTAAAGCAAAAAGTCTACTGAACCTTTCGTGTCCTCGTCGATACGTGGGCAGTGGTCCTGACACGACGATCGTCGCCGCGGGCGTCGTGCTGTGAACCGTCTCGATCAGGCTCCTGAAGTCCCTCTTCAGCGTCTCCGTCTGCCGCAGCGTGGTGTCGTTAACCCCGGCGTGAAGCACGACCGCTCTGGGGCTCTCGCCGTCCTTTAGGATCACGGGTATCTGCGCAGAAACATCGAGAACACGAGCACCAGGCAAACAATGAGTGTGCACTTTACCTTCGGCTAACGTAACACTTACGTGTCGGACGATGGAGTCTCCGATGATCACAGCGTCGCGTCCAGTCTCGCGGAGGGGAGCGAAGCGGTTCTGGATGGAGATCTCAAAGGCAGGAGGGGGAGAAGTCGTCGCACGGGACCCGGCTCGTGTCCTCCGCTGTGGATGCACCCAGGGTCCGTGGTGTCCCGGCGTCGCAGTGAAGGACATCTGGGAAGATCGCGTCCTGGGTGCCCCGGGCCTGCGCAGAGAAACACACGGAGTAGACGTGGTGGGACTGTTAACAGCACGCTCTATACTTACCCCGGACTTGTGAGCGTCAGCCCGGGGTGATTCCAGCGCGGCTCTCCGCTCTCTCAGCTGGGCCTGCCTCTGTTCCAGGTCGCGAATCTGCTTCCCCACGGCCTCGAGCTCGAGCTGCACAGAGTGGAGACATTCATCCGCCATTAAAGCAAGTAACAGTGAGTACAGCAGTGGTAATGTGTGCAAATAGAGTATTAGCAATTCAACCACGCTTGCTGATGCTAACGGGCTAAAAGCTAATAGCGGATCCGGGAGATCAAAATAAAACTAGTGTTAGCGACGCGCTCTGATTATTTTGTTGTAGAATACAATAGAGGATATATTCACATGTTATATAAACGGAAACGATGATGTATAAAATAGATTTTTAAGTTAAAAATAGTCAATGAAAAGAATACAGTGACGGAGCTCAAACGCAGCACAGCCATCAACCAGTTAATAATAATTCAACCAATTAATAATAAAGAATGTCTGTCTATTTTCTGTGTCTATCTATCTGTCTGTCTGTCTGTCTGTCTGTCTATTTTCTATCTGTCTGTCTGTCTGTCTGTTTATCTTTATGTCTGTCTGTCTATTGTCTGTCTATTTTCTGTCTGTTTATCTTTCTGTCTATCTGTCTAATGTCTGTCTGTCTATTTCTATCCGTACGTCTATCCGTACGTCTGTCTGTCTGTTGTCTATCTGTCTGTCTATTTTCTGTCTGTCTGTCTATTTTCAATCCGTCTGTCTGTCTATATGTCTGTATCTATCTTACTATCTATCTATTGTCTGCCTGTCTATTTTCTGTCTATCTGTCTGTATATTTTCTGTCTGTCTATTGTCTATCTATCTATCTATCTGTCTGTTTTCTATCCATCTGTCTATTTATCTATCTGTCTGTCTATCTGTTTTCTATCTATCTATCTGTCTGTCTGTCTGTCTGTCTGTCTGTTTTTCTATTTATCTATCCGTCTATTGTCTATCTATCTCTCTGTCTGTCTATTTTCTATCTGTCTGTCTATCTATCTGTCTATCTATTGTCTATTTTCTATCTATCTGTCTGTCTATCTGGCTATTGTCTGTCTGTCTATTTTCTAGCCATCTATCTATCTATCTGTCTGTCTGTCTGTCTGTCTGTCTATTTTCTATCCGTCTATCTGTCTATTGTCTATCTATCTATCTATCTATCTGTCTGTTTTCTATCCATCTATCTGTCCGTCTATTGTCTATCTATCTCTCTGTCTGTCTGTCTGTCTATTTTCTATCCATCTGTCTATCTGTCTGTTTATCCATCTATCTATCTATCTATCTATCTATCTATCTATCTATCTATCTATCTATCTATCTATCTATCTATCTATCTGTCTTTCTGTCTCTATCCGTCTGTCTGTTTATCTGTCTGTCTGTCTATTTTCTATCCGTCTGTCTGTCTATCTATTTGTCTGCCTGTTTATCTTTGTCTGTCTGTCTGTTGTCTGTCTATTTTCTGTCTGTCTGCTTATCTGTCTGGCTGTCTTTCTGTGTATTGTCTATCCGTTTTTTTGTCTTTCCGTCTGTCTGTCTGTTGTCTATCTGTCTATCGGTTTATCTTTCTGTCTGTCTGTCTGTTTTCTGTCTGTCTGTCTATCTGTTTATCTTTCTGTCTATTTTCTATCCATCTATCTATCTGTCTGTCTGTCTGTCTGTCTCTCTGTCTATTTTCTATCTATCTATCTATCTATCTATCTATCTATCTATCTATCTATCTATCTATCCATCTATCCATCTATCTAGCCATCCAATCTATCTATCTTTCTATCCATCCGTCTGTCCGTCCGTCCATCTGTCTATTGTCTGTCTATTTCTATCTTTCTGTCTATCTGTCTATTTTCTATCCGTCTGTCTGTCTGTCTTTCTATTTTCTGTCTATCTATCTATTGTCTGTCTATCGTTCTGTCTCTCTGTCTGTCTGTCTGTCTTTCTATCTTTCTGTCTATTTTCTATCTGTCTATCTGTCTGTGTATCTGTCTATTGTCTCTGTCTATATGTCTGTATCTATCTATTGTCTATCTTCTGTCTATTGATCTATCCATCCATCCATTCATCCATCTATCTATTGTCTATCTTTCTGTATTTATCTCAATCTATAGGTCCTCCACCCAGTAAATGCAACAGACGTGTATCAGGTAAAGTGTTTTGTCTGAATATTATTTTAGTTTTTATTATATTTAAAGGGGGGGGTGAAATGCTACAGACTTCACTGATCAGAGCGAGAGCGGCGCCAAATGTCACAAAAGAAGTGTGTTTTTGGTTGCCAGGGCAAGACAACCCTGCACAGATTACCAAAAGAGAAACAGCATTAAGGGACCAGTGGATGGAGTTTATTTTTACAGAGCATCAACGGAGTTGTGCAAGTGTTTTTGTTTGTTCCCTGCATTTCGAAGATGCTTGTTTTACAAACAAGGCCCAGTTTGACGACGGATTTGCACATCGTTTATTTCTTAAGGATGATGCAATCCCAACGAAAAAGGGTCACGATCGTGTGTTGGAACCGCAGGCGGTGAGTAAAACTGCTTCAAATATCTCTGCCTCTTTGTTAGTGCGTCCGCCTCCCATCGGAGACCCGGGTTCGAGCCCCGCTCAGAGCGAGTCCTTGCTGCTGCTGCTCTCATTCAGTTTCAGCCTCTGGATCTGATTCTGGATCATAAATATACGCTGAATCTGACTGTTAGCCATGGTTTGTTTTGGATGTTTTTTTCCTCACGGTAATGTCACAGTTTCCAAACGCTCTCAACGCAAAAGCCTACTGGCGCTCGTGATTCTTTAGCTCCGCCCACACGTCATGCCTCCAGCCGATCGTGTTTTTCCGGGAAAAATCGGTACAGACTATCTTTCTCTTATGAATATAATAAAACTAAAGACTTTTGGAGTTATGAAGGATGCAGTACTGCTCTATAGGTACTCAAGATTAACAGGAGATTGAGTGAAAACCAGCATTTCACCCCCCCCCCCCAATAGTTTAATTGTATAATTTGTTTTTATTTTAGGATTTCATTTTAATTTTATTAACATCTTTAATAATTTAGTTGATTATATATTTTTTATTCATTTTTAGAAAGTATGTCAAAGTTTTTATTTCAGTTTTAGTTATTTTAGTACATCAAGTTAATCTAAATTAAAATGAGGAATGTTGCTTCGGAATGTAAATGAATGTAAGTGTTTTTTTGGTTTTAGTTACTGATTCTCTCGGCTGCCTTCTGTTGTTTGTGTTTCCTGTAATGTGAGTGTGAGTGTGTGTTCCTCCAGTGTGTGCGGAGCCGTATAACCCTGATGAAGATGAAGACGAAGGTAGCGAGTCGAGGGTCGTTCACCCCAAAACTAATGAGCAGCGTCAGCGTCTACAGGAGGCCTGCAAGGACATACTGCTGTTTAAACCCTCGAGCAGGTTCATATAGACGTGTGTGTGTGTGTGTGTGTGTGTGTGTGGTGTGTGTGTGTGTGTGAGTGAGTGTGTGTCTGACTCTGTGTGTGTCTGTGTCTGTCTGTTCAATATTCAATGTTTACTTACAGTGCTGTACAAGAGACAAAAAACTAATTTTGACAGTTTCATTTATTTGTTAATCAAATTTCAGTGCACTATCACAAACTTTACCTAAGTTTTTTTAATTGATGTGTCCGGAAAGGGGATAGTACACCCAACTCCATTTTAGATGTATCAACAGAATCAGGAGGGCTGATTAAAATCAGTTCGGGTTTTGATTGATTTAAACATAGCATATTAGCAGACATCCATACCTTAATCTCACCAAGACATTCCACCAACCTTTCTACAGCGATAGAAGCAGTTGGCTTCAGAGGGAGATACATAAAAGTGAAATGACACCCCAAATTTACTCAAGGTGTGACCTAACAGGAGCATATAAAGTGAAAAAGAAGACTGGTGCTAGAATAGATCCTTGTGGAATACCACAAGATAAAGGTGCTGATGTTGACATACCTTCACCCATTTGAAGAGAGTAACTTCTGTCTTCAAAATAAGACTTAATCCAATTAAAGGCATAACTTCGAATACAGACTTCGTTTCTAACTGTGAGATCAAAATCTGATGGTTGGCTGTATCAAACACCACTGTAAGACCTAAAAGCAAATGTAGAGTCATATCACCAAAATCAGTTCCCATCATGCACTGCACTTGTCTCATTATTAATAATGATAAAATGCAATCCATCAAAACATTTTTTAAATTTCACTTCGGTTGCCATAAAAATATAGTTAAAAACTCTCAGTAAAGCAGAATCTGCAGTATGATGTTTTTTTTAAATCCCCACTGAAAGACTTTCACCGATAGCATTATCAACAACTGATGCACACTACAACATCTCCATAAAAGACACATTAAACTCCATATGTGTCCTAGGCATTAGTGGATGAAACCATCTTTTAGCCGAGCAAAATTTACTTGTTTGGTAAGGAACAGAAACTGTAAATAAGATCAGATTGTGATCAGATACTATAAAATCCTCAATTATAATGTCCCTGACAACTTTGCACGCTTTTTTTGTGTTTTTAGTGCTTTAAAATGAAGAGAATCTTCCGGACTATATGTATATATATATATATATACACAGTTTTGTTCAAAATAATAGCAGTCCAATGTGACTAACCAGAATAATCAAGGTTTTTAGTATATTTTTTTATTGCTACGTGGCAAACAAGTTACCAGTAGGTTCAGTAGATTCTCAGAAAACAAACAAGACCCAGCATTCATGATATGCACGCTCTTAAGGCTGTGCAATTGGGCAATTAGTTGAAAGGGGTGTGTTCAAAAAAAATAGCAGTGTCTACCTTTGACTGTACAAACTCAAAACTATTTTGTACAAACATTTTTTTTCTGGGATTTAGCAATCCTGTGAATCACTAAACTAATATTTAGTTGTATGACCACAGTTTTTTAAAACTGCTTGACATCTGTGTGGCATGGAGTCAACCAACTTGTGGCACCTCTCAGCTGTTATTCCACTCCATGATTCTTTAACAACATTCCACAATTCATTCACATTTCTTGGTTTTGCTTCAGAAACAGCATTTTGATATCACCCCACAAGTTCTCAATTGGATTAAGGTCTGGAGATTGGGCTGGCCACTCCATAACATTAATTTTGTTGGTTTGGAACCAAGACTTTGCCCGTTACTAGTGTGTTTTGGGTCATTGTCTTGTTGAAACAACCATTTCAAGGGCATGTCCTCTTCAGCATAGGGCAACATGACCTCTTCAAGTATTTTAACATATGCCAACTGATCCATGATCCCTGGTATGCGATAAATAGGCCCCAACACCATAGTAGGAGAAACATGCCCATATCATGATGCTTGCACCTCCATGCTTCACTGTCTTCACTGTGTACTGTGGCTTGAATTCAGAGTTTGGGGGTCGTCTCACAAACTGCCTGTGGCCCTTGGACCCAAAAAGAACAATTTTACTCTCATCAGTCCCACAAATGTTCCTCCATTTCTCTTTAGGCCAGTTGATGTGTTTCTTTGGCAAATGTAACCTCTTCTGCACATGCCTTTTTTTTAACAGAGGGACTTTGCGGGGGGATTT
>NW_020528542.1:0-2500 GCF_003368295.1 Carassius auratus
ACAAAGAGTTAACATCTATACATCCCTGAGGCATGGCCTCCTAAGAAAGAGATTGTGGTTTTCGAGTCCGGTCAAGGTGCACTACAGCAGAGTGGCGCAGCGGAAGCGTGCTGGCCCATAACCCAGAGGTTGATGGATCGAAACCATCCTCTGCTATGCCTTTTAACTTCTAAACACTCTTGAGTCCCTAAAAAGGAACAAAAGCAACAAGCTGGTCGTGAAAAGCTGAGGCCAATTTGACCTCTAATAATATTCAGTCATCTAGAAGACTCTTTGTGTGCATTGTAAAGGCCTCCTGAATAAGATTGAGATATAAAAGGGCAAGTTAGCATCTGTTTTCAAGCCCCAGTGGCCTAATGGATAGGCACTGGCCTCTTAAACCAGGGATTGTGGGATGAGTCCCATCTGGGGTGAATACAGCAGAGTGGAGCAGTGGAAGCGTGTGTAACCCAGAGGTTGAAGGATCGAAACGATCCTCTGCTAAGCTTTTTGAAACTCAGGATGCCTTTACAATACACACAAAGAGTTAACTTCTAGACACTCCTGAGGCACTGGTCTCCTAAGCCAGAGATTGTGTTTCAAGTCCGGTCAAGGTTGATTACAGCAGAGTGGCGCACCGGAAGCGTGCTGGGCCCATAACCCAGAGGTCGATGGATCGAAAATCCTCTGCTAAGGCATTTTAAATCTCAATCTTATTCAGGAGGCCTTTACAATATACAAAAAGAGTTAACTTCTAGACACTATGGAGGCACTGGCCTCCAAAGCCAGAGATTGTGGTTTCAAGTCCGGTCAAGGTTGATTACAGCAGAGTGGCGCAGCGGAAGCGTGCTGGGCCCATAACCCAGAGGTCGATGGATCGAAACCATCCTCTGCTAAGGCATTTTAAATCTCAATCTTATTCAGGAGCCCTTTACAATACGCACAAAAAGTTAACATCTATACAGCCCTGAGGCACTGGCCTCCTAAGCCAGAGATTGTGGTTTCGAGTCCGGTCAAGGTGCACTACAGCAGAGTGGCGCAGCGGAAGCGTGCTGGGCCCATAACCCAGAGGTCGATGGATCGAAACCATCCTCTGCTATGCCCTTTAACTTCTAAACACTCCTGAGACCCTAAAAAACGTCAAAAGCAACAAGCTGGTCGTGAAAAGCTGAGGCCAATTTGACCTCTCATAATATTCAGTCATCTAGAAGACTCTTTGTGTGCATTGGAAAGGCCTCCTGAATAAGATTGAGATATAAAAGGGCAAGTTAGCATCTGTTTTCAAGCCCCAGTGGCCTAATGGATAAGGCACTGGCCTCTTAAGCCAGGGATTGTGGGATTGAGTCCCATCTGGGGTGAATGCAGCAGAGTGGAGCAGCGGAAGCGTGTTTAACCCAGAGGTTGAAGGATCGAAACGATCATCTGCTAATCCTTTTTGAAACTCAGGATGCCTTTACAATACACACAAAGATTTAACATCTATACATCCCTGAGGCACTGGCCTCCTAAGAAAGAGATTGTGGTTTCGAGTCCGGTCAAGGTGCACTACAGCAGAGTGGCGCAGCGGAAGCGTGCTGGGCCCATAACCCAGAGGTCGATGGATCGAAAACATCCTCTGCTATGCCCTTTTAACTTCTAAACACTCTGAGACCCTAAGTGTGCATTGTAAAGGCTCCTGAATAAGATTGAGATATAAAAGGGCAAGTTAGCATCTGTTTTCAAGCCCCAGTGGCCTAATGGATAAGGCACTGGCCTCCTAAAGCCAGGGATTGTGGGTTCGAGTCCCATCTGGGGTGAATACAGCAGAGTGGCGCAGCGGAAGCGTGCTGGGCCATAACCCAGAGGTCGATGGATCGAAACCATCCTCTGCTAAGGCATTTTACATCTCAATCTTATTCAGGAGGCCTTACAATACGCACAAAAAAGTTAACATCTATACATCCCTGAGGCACTGGCCTCCTAAGCCAGAGATTGTGGTTTCGAGTCCGGTCAAGGTGCACTACAGCAGAGTGGCGCAGCAGAAGCGTGCTGGGCCCATAACCAGAGGATCGATGGATCGAAACCATCCTCTGCTATGACCTTTTAACTTCTAAACACTCTTGAGTCCCTAAAAAGAACAAAAGCACAAGCTGGTCGTGAAAAGCTGAGGCCAATTTGACCTCTAATAATATTCAGTCATCTAGAAGACTCTTTGTGTGCATTGTAAAGGCCTCCTGAATAAGATTGAGATGTAAAAGGGCAAGTTAGCATCTGTTTTCAAGCCCCAGTGGCCTAATGGATAAGGCACTGGCCTCTTAAGCCAGGGATTGTGGGATTGAGTCCCATCTGGGGTGAGTGGAGCAGCGGAAGCGTGTTTAACCCAGAGGTTGAAGGATCGAAACGATCCTCTGCTAATCCTTTTTGAAACTCAGGATGCCTTTACAATACACACAAAGAGTTAACATCTATACATCCCTGAGGCACTGGCCTCCTAAGAAAGAGATTGTGGTTTCGAGTCCGGTCAAGGTGCACTACAGCAGAG
>NW_020528542.1:7500-12500 GCF_003368295.1 Carassius auratus
GCCACAAGCTGGTCGTGAAAAGCTGAGGCCAATTTGACCTCTAATAATATTCAGTCATCTAGAAGACTCTTTGTGTGCATTGTAAAGGCCTCCTGAATAAGATTGAGATGTAAAAGGGCAAGTTAGCATCTGTTTTCAAGCCCCAGTGGCCTAATGGATAAGGCACTGGCCTCTTAAGCCAGGGATTGTGGGATTGAGTCCCATCTGGGGTGAATGCAGCAGAGTGGAGCAGCGGAAGCGTGTTTAACCCAGAGGTTGAAGGATCGAAACGATCCTCTGCTAATCCTTTTTGAAACTCAGGATGCCTTTACAATACACACAAAGAGTTAACATCTATACATCCCTGAGGCACTGGCCTCCTAAGAAAGAGATTGTGGTTTCGAGTCCAGTCAAGGTGCACTACGGCAGAGTGGCGCAGCGGAAGCGTGCTGGGCCCATAACCCAGAGGTCGATGGATCGAAACCATCCTCTGCTATGACCTTTTAACTTCTAAACACTCTTGAGTCCATAAAAAGGAACAAAAGCCACAAGCTGGTCGTGAAAAGCTGAGGCCAATTTGACCTCTAATAATATTCAGTCATCTAGAAGACTCTTTGTGTGCATTGTAAAGGCCTCCTGAATAAGATTGAGATATAAAAGGGCAAGTTAGCATCTGTTTTCAAGTCCCAGTGGCCTAATGGATAAGGCACTGGCCTCTTAAGCCAGGGATTTTGGGATTGAGTCCCATCTGGGGTGAATACAGCAGAGTGGAGCAGCGGAAGCGTGTGTAACCCAGAGGTTGAAGGATCGAAACGATTCTCTGCTAAGCCTTTTTGAAACTCAGGATACCTTTACAATACACACAAAGAGTTAACTTCTAGACACTCCTGAGGCACTGGCCTCCTAAGCCAGAGATTGTGGTTTCAAGTTCGGTCAAGGTTGATTACAGCAGAGTGGCGCAGCGGAAGCGTGCTGGGCCCATAACCCAGAGGTCGATGGATCGAAACCATCCTCTGCTAAGGCATTTTAAATCTCAATCTTATTCAGGAGCCCTTTACAATACGCACAAAAAGTTAACATCTATACAGCCCTGAGTCACTGGCCTCCTAAGCCAGAGATTGTGGTTTCGAGTCCGGTCAAGGTGCACTACAGCAGAGTGGCGCAGCGGAAGCGTGCTGGGCCCATAACCCAGAGGTCGATGGATCGAAACCATCCTCTGCTATGACCTTTTAACTTCTAAACACTCTTGAGTCCCTAAAAAGGAACAAAAGCCACAAGCTGGTCGTGAAAAGCTGAGGCCAATTTGACCTCTAATAATATTCAGTCATCTAGAAGACTCTTTGTGTGCATTGTAAAGGCCTCCTGAATAAGATTGAGATGTAAAAGGGCAAGTTAGCATCTGTTTTCAAGCCCCAGTGGCCTAATGGATAAGGCACTGGCCTCTTAAGCCAGGGATTGTGGGATTGAGTCCCATCTGGGGTGAATGCAGCAGAGTGGAGCAGCGGAAGCGTGTTTAACCCAGAGGTTGAAGGATCGAAACGATCCTCTGCTAATCCTTTTTGAAACTCAGGATGCCTTTACAATACACACAAAGAGTTAACATCTATACATCCCTGAGGCACTGGCCTCCTAAGAAAGAGATTGTGGTTTCGAGTCCGGTCAAGGTGCACTACAGCAGAGTGGCGCAGCGGAAGCGTGCTTGGCCCATAACCCAGAGGTTGATGGATCGAAACCATCCTCTGCTATGACCTTTTAACTTCTAAACACTCTTGAGTCCCTAAAAAGGAACAAAAGCCACAAGCTGGTCGTGAAAAGCTGAGGCCAATTTGACCTCTAATAATATTCAGTCATCTAGAAGACTCTTTGTGTGTATTGTAAAGGCCTCCTGAATAAGATTGAGATATAAAAGGGCAAGTTAGCATCTGTTTTCAAGCCCCAGTGGCCTAATGGATAAGGCACTGGCCTCTTAAACCAGGGATTGTGGGATTGAGTCCCATCTGGGGTGAATACAGCAGAGTGGAGCAGTGGAAGCGTGTGTAACCCAGAGGTTGAAGGATCGAAACGATCCTCTGCTAAGCCTTTTTGAAACTCAGGATGCCTTTACAATACACACAAAGAGTTAACTTCTAGACACTCCTGAGGCACTGGTCTCCTAAGCCAGAGATTGTGGTTTCAAGTCCGGTCAAGGTTGATTACAGCAGAGTGGCGCACCGGAAGCGTGCTGGGCCCATAACCCAGAGGTCGATGGATCGAAACCATCCTCTGCTAAGGCATTTTAAATCTCAATCTTATTCAGGAGGCCTTTACAATATACAAAAAGAGTTAACTTCTTGACACTCCTGGAGGCACTGGCCTCCAAAGCCAGAGATTGTGGTTTCAAGTCCGGTCAAGGTTGATTACAGCAGAGTGGCGCAGCGGAAGAGTGCTGGGCCCATAACCCAGAGGTCGATGGATCGAAACCATCCTCTGCTAAGGCATTTTAAATCTCAATCTTATTCAGGAGCCCTTTACAATACGCACAAAAAGTTAACATCTATACAGCCCTGAGTCACTGGCCTCCTAAGCCAGAGATTGTGGTTTCGAGTCCGGTCAAGGTGCACTACAGCAGAGTGGCGCAGTGGAAGCGTGCTGGGCCCATAACCCAGAGGTCGATGGATCGAAACCATCCTCTGCTATGCCCTTTTAACTTCTAAACACTCCTGAGACCCTAAAAAACGTCAAAAGCAACAAGCTGGTCGTGAAAAGCTGAGGCCAATTTGACCTCTCATAATATTCAGTCATCTAGAAGACTCTTTGTGTGCATTGGAAAGGCCTCCTGAATAAGATTGAGATATAAAAGGGCAAGTTAGCATCTGTTTTCAAGCCCCAGTGGCCTAATGGATAAGGCACTGGCCTCTTAAGCCAGGGATTGTGGGATTGAGTCCCATCTGGGGTGAATGCAGCAGAGTGGAGCAGCGGAAGCGTGTTTAACCCAGAGGTTGAAGGATCGAAACGATCATCTGCTAATCCTTTTTGAAACTCAGGATGCCTTTACAATACACACAATGATTTAACATCTATACATCCCTGAGGCACTGGCCTCCTAAGAAAGAGATTGTGGTTTCGAGTCCGGTCAAGGTGCACTACAGCAGAGTGGCGCAGCGGAAGCGTGCTGGGCCCATAACCCAGAGGTCGATGGATCGAAAACATCCTCTGCTATGCCCTTTTAACTTCTAAACACTCCTGAGACCCTAAGTGTGCATTGTAAAGGCCTCCTGAATAAGATTGAGATATAAAAGGGCAAGTTAGCATCTGTTTTCAAGCCGCAGTGGCCTAATGGATAAGGCACTGGCCTCCTAAGCCAGGGATTGTGGGTTCGAGTCCCATCTGGGGTGAATACAGCAGAGTGGCGCAGCGGAAGCGTGCTGGGCCCATAACCCAGAGGTCGATGGATCGAAACCATCCTCTGCTAAGGCATTTTACATCTCAATCTTATTCAGGAGGCCTTTACAATACGCACAAAAAGTTAACATCTATACATCCCTGAGGCACTGGCCTCCTAAGCCAGAGATTGTGGTTTCGAGTCCGGTCAAGGTGCACTACAGCAGAGTGGCGCAGCAGAAGCGTGCTGGGCCCATAACCCAGAGGTCGATGGATCGAAACCATCCTCTGCTATGACCTTTTAACTTCTAAACACTCTTGAGTCCCTAAAAAGGAACAAAAGCCACAAGCTGGTCGTGAAAAGCTGAGGCCAATTTGACCTCTAATAATATTCAGTCATCTAGAAGACTCTTTGTGTGCATTGTAAAGGCCTCCTGAATAAGATTGAGATGTAAAAGGGCAAGTTAGCATCTGTTTTCAAGCCCCAGTGGCCTAATGGATAAGGCACTGGCCTCTTAAGCCAGGGATTGTGGGATTGAGTCCCATCTGGGGTGAGTGGAGCAGCGGAAGCGTGTTTAACCCAGAGGTTGAAGGATCGAAACGATCCTCTGCTAATCCTTTTTGAAACTCAGGATGCCTTTACAATACACACAAAGAGTTAACATCTATACATCCCTGAGGCACTGGCCTCCTAAGAAAGAGATTGTGGTTTCGAGTCCGGTCAAGGTGCACTACAGCAGAGTGGCGCAGCGGAAGCGTGCTGGGCCCATAACCCAGAGGTCGATGGATCGAAACCATCCTCTGCTATGACCTTTTAACTTCTAAACACTCTTGAGTCCCTAAAAAGGAACAAAAGCCACAAGCTGGTCGTGAAAAGCTGAGGCCAATTTGACCTCTAATAATATTCAGTCATCTAGAAGACTCTTTGTGTGCATTGTAAAGGCCTCCTGAATAAGATTGAGATATAAAAGGGCAAGTTAGCATCTGTTTTCAAGTCCCAGTGGCCTAATGGATAAGGCACTGGCCTCTTAAGCCAGGGATTGTGGGATTGAGTCCCATCTGGGGTGAATACAGCAGAGTGGAGCAGCGGAAGCGTGTGTAACCCAGAGGTTGAAGGATCGAAACGATTCTCTGCTAAGCCTTTTTGAAACTCAGGATACCTTTACAATACACACAAAGAGTTAACTTCTAGACACTCCTGAGGCACTGGCCTCCTAAGCCAGAGATTGTGGTTTCGAGTCCGGTCAAGGTGCACTACAGCAGAGTGGCGCAGCGGAAGCGTGCTGGGCCCATAACCCAGAGGTCGATGGATCAAAACCATCCTCTACTATGCCCTTTTAACTTCTAAACACTCCTGAGACCCTAAAAAATGTCAAAAGCAACAAGCTGGTCGTGAAAAGCTGAGACCAATTTGACCTCTCATAATATTCAGTCATCTAGAAGACTCTTTGTGTGCATTGGAAAGGCCTCCTGAATAAGATTGAGATATAAAAGGGCAAGTTAGCATCTGTTTTCAAGCCCCAGTGGCCTAATGGATAAGGCACTGGCCTCCTAAGCCAGGGATTGTGGGTTCGAGTCCCATCTGGGGTGAATACAGCAGAGTGGCGCAGCGGAAGCGTGCTGGGCCCATAACCCAGAGGTCGATGGATCGAAACCATCCT
>NW_020528542.1:17500-20000 GCF_003368295.1 Carassius auratus
TTGATTACAGCAGAGTGGCGCAGCGGAAGCGTGCTGGGCCCATAACCCAGAGGTCGATGGATCGAAACCATCCTCTGCTAAGGCATTTTAAATCTCAATCTTATTCAGGAGCCCTTTACAATACGCACAAAAAGTTAACATCTATACAGCCCTGAGTCACTGGCCTCCTAAGCCAGAGATTGTGGTTTCGAGTCCGGTCAAGGTGCACTACAGCAGAGTGGCGCAGCGGAAGCGTGCTGGGCCCATAACCCAGAGGTCGATGGATCGAAACCATCCTCTGCTATGACCTTTTAACTTCTAAACACTCTTGAGTCCCTAAAAAGGAACAAAAGCCACAAGCTGGTCGTGAAAAGCTGAGGCCAATTTGACCTCTAATAATATTCAGTCATCTAGAAGACTCTTTGTGTGCATTGTAAAGGCCTCCTGAATAAGATTGAGATGTAAAAGGGCAAGTTAGCATCTGTTTTCAAGCCCCAGTGGCCTAATGGATAAGGCACTGGCCTCTTAAGCCAGGGATTGTGGGATTGAGTCCCATCTGGGGTGAATGCAGCAGAGTGGAGCAGCGGAAGCGTGTTTAACCCAGAGGTTGAAGGATCGAAACGATCCTCTGCTAATCCTTTTTGAAACTCAGGATGCCTTTACAATACACACAAAGAGTTAACATCTATACATCCCTGAGGCACTGGCCTCCTAAGAAAGAGATTGTGGTTTCGAGTCCGGTCAAGGTGCACTACAGCAGAGTGGCGCAGCGGAAGCGTGCTTGGCCCATAACCCAGAGGTTGATGGATCGAAACCATCCTCTGCTATGACCTTTTAACTTCTAAACACTCTTGAGTCCCTAAAAAGGAACAAAAGCCACAAGCTGGTCGTGAAAAGCTGAGGCCAATTTGACCTCTAATAATATTCAGTCATCTAGAAGACTCTTTGTGTGTATTGTAAAGGCCTCCTGAATAAGATTGAGATATAAAAGGGCAAGTTAGCATCTGTTTTCAAGCCCCAGTGGCCTAATGGATAAGGCACTGGCCTCTTAAACCAGGGATTGTGGGATTGAGTCCCATCTGGGGTGAATACAGCAGAGTGGAGAAGTGGAAGCGTGTGTAACCCAGAGGTTGAAGGATCGAAACGATCCTCTGCTAAGCCTTTTTGAAACTCAGGATGCCTTTACAATACACACAAAGAGTTAACTTCTAGACACTCCTGAGGCACTGGTCTCCTAAGCCAGAGATTGTGGTTTCAAGTCCGGTCAAGGTTGATTACAGCAGAGTGGCGCACCGGAAGCGTGCTGGGCCCATAACCCAGAGGTCGATGGATCGAAACCATCCTCTGCTAAGGCATTTTAAATCTCAATCTTATTCAGGAGGCCTTTACAATATACAAAAAGAGTTAACTTCTTGACACTCCTGAGGCACTGGCCTCCAAAGCCAGAGATTGTGGTTTCAAGTCCGGTCAAGGTTGATTACAGCAGAGTGGCGCAGCGGAAGAGTGCTGGGCCCATAACCCAGAGGTCGATGGATCGAAACCATCCTCTGCTAAGGCATTTTAAATCTCAATCTTATTCAGGAGCCCTTTACAATACGCACAAAAAGTTAACATCTATACAGCCCTGAGTCACTGGCCTCCTAAGCCAGAGATTGTGGTTTCGAGTCCGGTCAAGGTGCACTACAGCAGAGTGGCGCAGTGGAAGCGTGCTGGGCCCATAACCCAGAGGTCGATGGATCGAAACCATCCTCTGCTATGCCCTTTTAACTTCTAAACACTCCTGAGACCCTAAAAAACGTCAAAAGCAACAAGCTGGTCGTGAAAAGCTGAGGCCAATTTGACCTCTCATAATATTCAGTCATCTAGAAGACTCTTTGTGTGCATTGGAAAGGCCTCCTGAATAAGATTGAGATATAAAAGGGCAAGTTAGCATCTGTTTTCAAGCCCCAGTGGCCTAATGGATAAGGCACTGGCCTCTTAAGCCAGGGATTGTGGGATTGAGTCCCATCTGGGGTGAATGCAGCAGAGTGGAGCAGCGGAAGCGTGTTTAACCCAGAGGTTGAAGGATCGAAACGATCATCTGCTAATCCTTTTTGAAACTCAGGATGCCTTTACAATACACACAATGATTTAACATCTATACATCCCTGAGGCACTGGCCTCCTAAGAAAGAGATTGTGGTTTCGAGTCCGGTCAAGGTGCACTACAGCAGAGTGGCGCAGCGGAAGCGTGCTGGGCCCATAACCCAGAGGTCGATGGATCGAAAACATCCTCTGCTATGCCCTTTTAACTTCTAAACACTCCTGAGACCCTAAGTGTGCATTGTAAAGGCCTCCTGAATAAGATTGAGATATAAAAGGGCAAGTTAGCATCTGTTTTCAAGCCCCAGTGGCCTAATGGATAAGGCACTGGCCTCCTAAGCCAGGGATTGTGGGTTCGAGTCCCATCTGGGGTGAATACAGCAGAGTGGCGCAGCGGAAGCGTGCTGGGCCCATAACCCAGAGGTCGATGGATCGAAACC
>NW_020528542.1:25000-26543 GCF_003368295.1 Carassius auratus
GGTCGTGAAAAGCTGAGGCCAATTTGACCTCTAATAATATTCAGTCATCTAGAAGACTCTTTGTGTGCATTGTAAAGGCCTCCTGAATAAGATTGAGATGTAAAAGGGCAAGTTAGCATCTGTTTTCAAGCCCCAGTGGCCTAATGGATAAGGCACTGGCCTCTTAAACCAGGGATTGTGGGATTGAGTCCCATCTGGGGTGAATACAGCAGAGTGGAGCAGTGGAAGCGTGTGTAACCCAGAGGTTGAAGGATCGAAACGATCCTCTGCTAAGCCTTTTTGAAACTCAGGATGCCTTTACAATACACACAAAGAGTTAACTTCTAGACACTCCTGAGGCACTGGTCTCCTAAGCTAGAGATTGTGGTTTCAAGTCCGGTCAAGGTTGATTACAGCAGAGTGGCGCAGCGGAAGCGTGCCGGGCCCATAACCCAGAGGTCGATGGATCGAAACCATCCTCTGCTAAGGCATTGTAAATCTCAATCTTATTCAGGAGGCCTTTACAATATACAAAAAGAGTTAACTTCTAGACACTCCTGAGGCACTGGCCTCCAAAGCCAGAGATTGTGGTTTCAAGTCCGGTCAAGGTTGATTACAGCAGAGTGGCGCAGCGGAAGCGTGCTGGGCCCATAACCCAGAGGTCGATGGATCGAAACCATCCTCTGCTAAGGCATTTTAAATCTCAATCTTATTCAGGAGCCCTTTACAATACGCACAAAAAGTTAACATCTATACAGCCCTGAGTCACTGGCCTCCTAAGCCAGAGATTGTGGTTTCGAGTCCGGTCAAGGTTGATTACAGCAGAGTGGCGCAGCGGAAGCGTGCTGGGCCCATAACCCAGAGGTCGATGGATCGAAACCATCCTCTGCTAAGGCATTGTAAATCTCTCATTCAGGAGGCCTAACATATACAAAAAGAGTTAACTTCTAGACACTCCTGAGGCACTGGCCTCCTAAGCCAGAGATTGTGGTTTCAAGTCCGGTCAAGGTTGATTACAGCAGAGTGGCGCAGCGGAAGCGTGCTGGGCCCATAACCCAGAGGTCGATGGATCGAAACCATCCTCTGCTAAGGCATTTTAAATCTCAATCTTATTCAGGAGCCCTTTACAATACGCACAAAAAGTTAACATCTATACATCCCTGAGTCACTGGCCTCCTAAGCCAGAGATTGTGGTTTCGAGTCCGGTCAAGGTGCACTACAGCAGAGTGGCGCAGCGGAAGCGTGCTGGGCCCATAACCCAGAGGTCGATGGATCGAAACCATCCTCTGCTATGGCCTTTTAACTTCTAAACACTCCTGAGTCCCTAAAAAAACGTCAAAAAGCAACAAGCTGGTCGTGAAAAGCTGAGGCCAATTTGACCTCTAATAATATTCAGTCATCTAGAAGACTCTTTGTGTGCATTGTAAAGGCCTCCTGAATAAGATTGAGATATAAAAGGGCAAGTTAGCATCTGTTTTCAAGCCCCAGTGGCCTAATGGATAAGGCACTGGCCTCTTAAGCCAGGGATTGTGGGTTCGAGTCCCATCTGGGGTGAATACAGCAG
>NW_020528543.1:0-2500 GCF_003368295.1 Carassius auratus
ACTACAGCAGAGTGGCGCAGCAGAAGCGTGCTGGGCCCATAAACCCAGGGTCGATGGATCGAAACCATCCTCTGCTATGACCTTTTAACTTCTAAACACTCTTGAGTCCCTAAAAAGGAACAAAGCCCAAAGCTGGTCGTGAAAAGCTGAGGCCAATTGACCTCTAATAATATTCAGTCATCTAGAAGACTCTTTGTGTGCATTGTAAAGGCCTCCTGAATAAGATTGAGATGTAAAAGGGCAAGTTAGCATCTGTTTTCAAGCCCCAGTGGCCTAATGGATAAGGCACTGGCCTCTTAAGCCAGGGATTGTGGGATTGAGTCCCATCTGGGGTGAGTGGAGCAGCGGAAGCGTGTTTAACCCAGAGGTTGATGGATCGAAACCATCCTCTGCTAAGGCCTTTTTGAAACTCAGGATGCCTTTACAATACACACAAAGAGTTAACATCTATACATCCTGAGGCACTGGCCTCCTAAGCCAGAGATTGTGGTTTCGAGTCCGGTCAAGGTGCACTACAGCAGAGTGGCGCAGCGGAAGCGTGCTGGGCCCATAACCCAGAGGTCGATGGATCGAAACCATCCTCTGCTATGACCTTTTAACTTCTAAACACTCTTGAGTCCCTAAAAAGGAACAAAAGCACAAAGCTGGTCGTGAAAAGCTGAGGCCAATTTGACCTCTAATAATATTCAGTCATCTAGAAGACTCTTTGTGTGCATTGTAAAGGCCTCCTGAATAAGATTGAGATATAAAAGGGCAAGTTAGCATCTGTTTTCAAGCCCCAGTGGCCTAATGGATAAGGCACTGGCCTCTTAAGCCAGGGATTGTGGGATTGAGTCCCATCTGGGGTGAATACAGCAGAGTGGAGCAGCGGAAGCGTGTGTTAACCCAGAGGTTGAAGGATCGAAACGATTCTCTGCTAAGCCTTTTTGAAACTCAGGATGCCTTTACAATACACACAAAGAGTTAACTTCTAGACACTCCTGAGGCACTGGCCTCCTAAGCCAGAGATTGTGGTTTCGAGTCCGGTCAAGGTGCACTACAGCAGAGTGGCGCAGCGGAAGCGTGCTGGGCCCATAACCCAGAGGTCGATGGATCGAAACCATCCTCTGCTATGACCTTTTAACTTCTAAACACTCCTGAGACCCTAAAAATGTCAAAAGCAACAAGCTGGTCGTGAAAAGCTGAGGCCAATTTGACCTCTCATAATATTCAGTCATCTAGAAGACTCTTTGTGTGCATTGTAAAGGCCTCCTGAATAAGATTGAGATATAAAAGGGCAAGTTAGCATCTGTTTTCAAGCCCCAGTGGCCTAATGGATAAGGCACTGGCCTCCTAAGCCAGGGATTGTGGGTTCGAGTCCCATCTGGGGTGAATACAGCAGAGTGGCGCAGCGGAAGCGTGCTGGCCCATAACCCAGAGGTCGATGGATCGAAACCATCCTCTGCTAAGGCATTTTTAATCTCAATCTTATTCAGGAGCCTTTACAATACGCACAAAAAGTTAACATCTATACACCCCTGAGGCACTGGCCTCCTAAGCCAGAGATTGTGGTTTCGAGTCCGGTCAAGGTGCACTACAGCAGAGTGGCGCAGCGGAAGCGTGCTGGGCCCATAACCCAGAGGTCGATGGATCGAAACCATCCTCTGCTATGACCTTTTAACTTCTAAACACTCTTGAGTCCCTAAAAAGGAACAAAAGCCACAAGCTGGTCGTGAAAAGCTGAGGCCAATTTGACCTCTAATAATATTCAGTCATCTAGAAGACTCTTTGTGTGCATTGTAAAGGCCTCCTGAATAAGATTGAGATATAAAAGGGCAAGTTAGCATCTGTTTTCAAGCCCCAGTGGCCTAATGGATAGGCACTGGCCTCTTAAGCCAGGGATTGTGGGATTGAGTCCCATCTGGGGTGAATACAGCAGAGTGGAGCAGCGGAAGCGTGTGTAACCCAGAGGTTGAAGGATCGAAACGATCCTCTGCTAAGCCTTTTTGAAACTCAGGATGCCTTTACAATACACACAAAGAGTTAACTTCTAGACACTCCTGAGGCACTGGTCTCCTAAGCCAGAGATTGTGGTTTCAAGTCCGGTCAAGGTTGATTACAGCAGAGTGGCGCAGCGGAAGCGTGCTGGGCCCATAACCCAGAGGTCGATGGATCGAAACCATCCTCTGCTAAGGCATTGTAAATCTCAATCTTATTCAGGAGGCCTTTACAATATACAAAAAGAGTTAACTTCTAGACACTCCTGAGGCACTGGCCTCCAAAGCCAGAGATTGTGGTTTCAAGTCCGGTCAAGGTGATTACAGCAGAGTGGCGCAGCGGAAGCGTGCTGGGCCCATAACCCAGAGGTCGATGGATCGAAACCATCCTCTGCTAAGGCATTTAAATCTCAATCTTATTCAGGAGCCCTTTACAATACGCACAAAAGTTAACATCTATACAGCCCTGAGGCACTGGCCTCCTAAGCCAGAGATTGTGGTTTCGAGTCCGGTCAAGGTTGATT
>NW_020528543.1:37500-40000 GCF_003368295.1 Carassius auratus
CCCTTTTAACTTCTAAACACTCCTGAGACCCTAAAAAACGTCAAAAGCAACAAGCTGGTCGTTAAAAGCTGAGGCCAATTTGACCTCTCATAATATACAGTCATCTAGAAGACTCTTTGTGTGCATTGTAAAGGCCTCCTGAATAAGATTGAGAAATAAAAGGGCAAGTTAGCATCTGTTTTCAAGCCCCAGTGGCCTAATGGATAAGGCACTGGCCTCCTAAGCCAGGGATTGTGGGTTCGAGTCCCATCTGGGGTGAATACAGCAGAGTGGAGCAGCGGAAGCGTGCTCAACCCAGAGGTTGAAGGATCGAAACGATCCTCTGCTAAGCCTTTTTGAAACTCAGGATGCCTTTACAATACACACAAAGAGTTAACTTCTAGACACTCTGAGGCACTGGCCTCCTAAGCCAGAGATTGTGGTTTCAAGTCCGGTCAAGGTTGATTACAGCAGAGTGGCGCAGCGGAAGCGTGCTGGGCCCATAACCCAGAGGTCGATGGATCGAAACCATCCTCTGCTAAGACATTTTAAATCTCAATCTTATTCAGGAGGCCTTTACAATACGCACAAAAAGTTAACATCTATACAACCCTGAGGCACTGGCCTCCTAAGCCAGAGATTGTGGTTTCGAGTCCGGTCAAGGTGCACTACAGCAGAGTGGCGCAGCGGAAGCGTGCTGGGCCCATAACCCAGAGGTCGATGCATCGAAACCATCCTCTGCTATGACCTTTTAACTTCTAAACACTCCTGAGACCCTAAAAAACGTCAAAAGCAACAAGCTGATCGTGAAAAGCTGAGGCCAATTTGACCTCTCATAATATTCAGTCATCTAGAAGACTCTTTGTGTGCATTGTAAAGGCCTCCTGAATAAGATTGAGATATAAAAGGGCAAGTTAGCATCTGTTTTCAAGCCCCAGTGGCCTAATGGATAAGGCACTGGCCTCCTAAGCCAGGGATTGTGGGTTCGAGTCCCATCTGTGGTGAATACAGCAGAGTGGCGCAGCGGAAGCGTGCTGGTCCATAACCCAGAGGTCGAGGGAATCGAAACCATCCTCTGCTAAGGCATTTTACATCTCAATCTTATTCAGGAGGCCTTTACAATACGCACAAAAAGTTAACATCTATACATCCCTGAGGCACTGGCCTCCTAAGAAAGAGATTGTGGTTTCGAGTCCGGTCAAGGTGCACTACAGCAGAGTGACGCAGCGGAAGCGTGCTGGGCCCATAACCCAGAGGTCGATGGATCGAAACCATCCTCTGCTAAGACATTTTAAATCTCAATCTTATTCAGGAGCCCTTTACAATACGCACAAAAAGTTAACATCTATACATCCCTGAGGCACTGGCCTCCTAAGCCAGAGATTGTGGTTTCGAGTCGGTCAAGGTGCACTACAGCAGAGTGGCGCAGCGGAAGCGTGCTGGGCCCATAACCCAGAGGTCGATGGATCGAAACCATCCTCTGCTATGCCCTTTTAGCTTCTAAACACTCCTGAGACCCTAAAAAACGTCAAAAGCAACAAGCTGGTCGTGAAAAGCTGAGGCCAATTTGACCTCTCATAATATTCAGTCATCTAGAAGACTCTTTGTGTGCATTGTAAAGGCCTCCTGAATAAGATTGAGATATAAAAGGGCAAGTTAGCATCTGTTTTCAAGCCCCAGTGGCCTAATGGATAAGGCACTGGCCTCCTAAGCCAGGGATTGTGGGTTCGAGTCCCGTCTGGGTGAATACAGCAGAGTGGCGCAGCGGAAGCGTGCTGGGCCCATAACCCAGAGGTCGATGGATCGAAACCATCCTCTGCTAAGGCATTTTACATCTCAATCTTATTCAGGAGCCCTTTACAATACGCACAAAAAGTTAACATCTATACACCCCTGAGGCACTGGCCTCCTAAGCCAGAGATTGTGGTTTCGAGTCGGTCAAGTTGCACTACAGCAGAGTGGCGCAGCGGAAGCGTACTGGGCCCATAACCCAGAGGTCGATGGATCGAAACCATCCTCTGCTATGACCTTTTAACTTCTAAACACTCTTGAGTCCCTAAAAAGAACAAAAGCCACAAGCTGGTCGTGAAAGCTGAGGCCAATTTGACCTCTAATAATATTCAGTCATCTAGAAGACTCTTTGTGTGCATTGTAAAGGCCTCCTGAATAAGATTGAGATGTAAAAGGGCAAGTTAGCATCTGTTTTCAAGCCCCAGTGGCCTAATGGATAAGGCACTGGCCACTTAAGCCAGGGATTGTGGGATTGAGTCCCATCTGGGGTGAATGCAGCATAGTGGAGCAGCGGAAGCGTGCTGGCCCATAACCCAGAGGTCGATGGATCGAAACCATCCTCTGCTAAGGCATTTTACATCTCAATCTATTCAGGAGGCCTTTACAATACGCACAAAAAGTTAACATCTATACACCCCTGAGGCACTGGCCTCCTAAGCCAGAGATTGTGGTTTCGAGTCCGGTCAAGTGCACTACAGCAGAGTGGCGCAGCGGAAGCGTACTGGGCCCA
>NW_020528544.1:0-2500 GCF_003368295.1 Carassius auratus
CCATAACCCAGAGGTCGATGGATCGACAACCATCCTCTGCTAAGGCATTTTACATCTCAATCTTATTCAGGAGGCCTTTACAATACGCACAAAAAGTTAACATCTATACATCCCTGAGGCACTGGCCTCCTAAGAAAGAGATTGTGGTTCGAGTCCGGTCAAGGTGCACTACAGCAGAGTGGCGCAGCGGAAGCGTGCTGGGCCCATAACCCAGAGGTCGATGGATCGAAACCATCCTCTGCTAAGGCATTTTAAATCTCAATCTTATTCAGGAGCCCTTTACAATACGCACAAAAAGTTAACATCTATACATCCCTGAGGCACTGGCCTCCTAAGCCAGAGATTGTGGTTTCGAGTCAGGTCAAGGTGCACTACAGCAGAGTGGCGCAGCGGAAGCGTGCTGGGCCCATAACCCAGAGGTCGATGGATCGAAACCATCCTCTGCTATGCCCTTTTAGCTTCTAAACACTCCTGAGACCCTAAAAAACGTCAAAAGCAACAAGCTGGTCGTGAAAAGCTGAGGCCAATTTGACCTCTCATAATATTCAGTCATCTAGAAGACTCTTTGTGTGCATTGTAAAGGCCTCCTGAATAAGATTGAGATATAAAAGGGCAAGTTAGCATCTGTTTTCAAGCCCCAGTGGCCTAATGGATAAGGCACTGGCCTCCTAAGCCAGGGATTGTGGGTTCGAGTCCCGTTCTGGGGTGAATACAGCAGAGTGGCGCAGCGGAAGCGTGCTGGGCCATAACCCAGAGGTCGATGGATCGAAACCATCCTCTGCTAAGGCATTTTACATCTCAATCTTATTCAGGAGGCCTTTACAATACGCACAAAAAGTTAACATCTATACACCCCTGAGGCACTGGCCTCCTAAGCCAGAGATTGTGGTTTCGAGTCCGGTCAAGTTGCACTACAGCAGAGTGGCGCAGCGGAAGCGTACTGGGCCCATAACCAGAGGTCGATGGATCGAAACCATCCTCTGCTATGACCTCTTTTAACTTCTAAACACTCTTGAGTCCTAAAAAGGAACAAAGCCACAAGCTGGTCGTGAAAAGCTGAGGCCAATTTGACCTCTAATAATATTCAGTCATCTAGAAGACTCTTTGTGTGCATTTGTAAAGGCCTCCTGAATAAGATTGAGATGTAAAAGGCAAGTTAGCATGGTTTCAAGCCCCAGTGCCTAAATGGATAAGGCACTGGCCACTTAAGCCAGGATTGTGGAATTGAGTCCATCTGGGGTGAATGCAGCATAGGGAGCAGCGGAAGCGTGTTTAACCAGAGGATGAAGGATCGAAACGATCATCTGCTAATTCTTTTTGAAACTCAGGATGCCTTTACAATACACACAAAGAGTTAACATCTATACATCCCTGAGGCACTGGCCTCCTAGAAAGAGATTGTGGTTCGAGTCGGTCAAGGTGCACTACAGCAGAGTGGCGCAGCGGAAGCGTGCTGGGCCCATAACCCAGAGGTCGATGATCGAAACCATCCTCTGCTATGACCTTTTAACTTCTAAACACTCTTGAGTCCTAAAAAGGAACAAAAGCCACAAGCTGGTCGTGAAAAGCTGAGGCCAATTTGACCTCTAATAATATTCAGTCATCTAGAAGACCTTTGTGTGCATTGTAAAGGCCTCCTTAATAAGATTGAGATATAAAAGGGCAAGTTAGCATCTGTTTTCAAGCCCCAGTGGCCTAATGGATAAGGCACTGGCCTCTTAAGCCAGGGATTGTGGGATTGAGTCCCATCTGGGGTGAATACAGCAGAGTGGAGCAGCGGAAGCGTGTGTAACCCAGAGGTTGAAGGATCGAAACGATCTCTGCTAAGCCTTTTTGAAACTCAGGATGCCTTTACAATACACACAAAGAGTTAACTTCTAGACACTCCTGAGGCACTGGCCTCCTAAGCCAGAGATTGTGGTTTCAAGTTCGGTCAAGGTTGATTACAGCAGAGTGGCGCAGCGGAAGCGTGCTGGGCCCATAACCCAGAGGTCGATGGATCGAAACCATCCTCTGCTAAGGCATTTTAAATCTCAATCTTATTCAGGAGCCCTTTACAATACGCACAAAAAGTTAACATCTATACAGCCCTGAGTCACTGGCCTCCTAAGCCAGAGATTGTGGTTTCGAGTCCGGTCAAGGTGCATACAGCAGAGTGGCGCAGCGGAAGCGTGCTGGCCCATAACCCAGAGGTCGATGATCGAAACCATCCTCTGCTATGCCTTTTTAACTTCTAAACACTCCTGAGACCCTAAAAAACGTCAAAAGCAACAAGCTGGTCGTGAAAAGCTGAGCCAATTTGACCTCTCATAATATTCAGTCATCTAGAAGACTCTTTGTGTGCATTGGAAAGGCCTCCTGAATAAGATTGAGATATAAAAGGGCAAGTTAGCATCTGTTTTCAAGCCCCAGTGGCCTAATGGATAAGGCACTGGCCTCCTAAGCCAGGATTGTGGTTTCGAGTCCCATCTGGGGAATACAGCAGAGTGGAGCAGCGGAA
>NW_020528544.1:22500-30000 GCF_003368295.1 Carassius auratus
TTTACAATACACAAAAAGAGTTAACTTCTAGACACTCCTGAGGCACTGGCCTCCTAAGCCAGAGATTGTGGTTTCAAGTCCGGTGAAGGTTGATTACAGCAGAGTGGCGCAGCGGAAGCGTGCTGGGCCCATAACCCAGAGGTCGATGGATCGAAACCATCCTCTGCTAAGGCATTTTACATCTCAATCTTATTCAGGAGGCCTTTACAATACGCACAAAAAGTTAACATCTATACACCCCTGAGGCACTGGCCTCCTAAGCCAGAGATTGTGGTTTCGAGTCCGGTCAAGTTGCACTACAGCAGAGTGGCGCAGCGGAAGCGTGCTGGGCCCATAACCCAGAGGTCGATGGATCGAAACCATCCTCTGCTATGACCTTTTAACTTCTAAACACTCTTGAGTCCCTAAAAAGGAACAAAAGCCACAAGCTGGTCGTGAAAAGCTGAGGCCAATTTGACCTCTAATAATATTCAGTCATCTAGAAGACTCTTTGTGTGCATTGTAAAGGCCTCCTGAATAAGATTGAGATGTAAAAGGGCAAGTTAGCATCTGTTTTCAAGCCCCAGTGGCCTAATGGATAAGGCACTGGCCTCTTAAGCCAGGGATTGTGGGATTGAGTCCCATCTGGGGTGAATGCAGCAGAGTGGAGCAGCGGAAGCGTGTTTAACCCAGAGGTTGAAGGATCGAAACGATCATCTGCTAATCCTTTTTGAAACTCAGGATGCCTTTACAATACACACAAAGAGTTAACATCTATACATCCCTGAGGCACTGGCCTCCTAAGAAAGAGATTGTGGTTTCGAGTCGGTCAAGGTGCACTACAGCAGAGTGGCGCAGCGGAAGCGTGCTGGGCCCATAACCCAGAGGTCGATGGATCGAAACCATCCTCTGCTATGACCTTTTAACTTCTAAAAACACTCTTGAGTCCCTAAAAAGGAACAAAAGCCACAAGCTGGTCGTGAAAAGCTGAGGCCAATTTGACCTCTAATAATATTCAGTCATCTAGAAGACTCTTTGTGTGCATTGTAAAGGCCTCCTTAATAAGATTGAGATATAAAAGGGCAAGTTAGCATCTGTTTTCAAGCCCCAGTGGCCTAATGGATAAGGCACTGGCCTCTTAAGCCAGGGATTGTGGGATTGAGTCCCATCTGGGGTGAATACAGCAGAGTGGAGCAGCGGAAGCGTGTGTAACCCAGAGGTTGAAGGATCGAAACGATTCTCTGCTAAGCCTTTTTGAAACTCAGGATGCCTTTACAATACACACAAAGAGTTAACTTCTAGACACTCCTGAGGCACTGGCCTCCTAAGCCAGAGATTGTGGTTTCAAGTTCGGTCAAGGTTGATTACAGCAGAGTGGCGCAGCGGAAGCGTGCTGGGCCCATAACCCAGAGGTCGATGGATCGAAACCATCCTCTGCTAAGGCATTTTAAATCTCAATCTTATTCAGGAGCCCTTTACAATACACACAAAAAGTTAACATCTATACAGCCCTGAGTCACTGGCCTCCTAAGCCAGAGATTGTGGTTTCGAGTCCGGTCAAGGTGCACTACAGCAGAGTGGCGCAGCGGAAGCGTGCTGGGCCCATAACCCAGAGGTCGATGGATCGAAACCATCCTCTGCTATGCCCTTTTAACTTCTAAACACTCCTGAGACCCTAAAAAACGTCAAAAGCAACAAGCTGGTCGTGAAAAGCTGAGGCCAATTTGACCTCTCATAATATTCAGTCATCTAGAAGACTCTTTGTGTGCATTGGAAAGGCCTCCTGAATAAGATTGAGATATAAAAGGGCAAGTTAGCATCTGTTTTCAAGCCCCAGTGGCCTAATGGATAAGGCACTGGCCTCCTAAGCCAGGGATTGTGGTTTCGAGTCCCATCTGGGGTGAATACAGCAGAGTGGAGCAGCGGAAGCGTGTGTAACCCAGAGGTTGAAGGATCGAAACGATCCTCTGCTAAGCCTTTTTGAAACTCAGGATGCCTTTACAATACACACAAAGAGTTAACTTCTAGACACTCCTGAGGCACTGGCCTCCTAAGCCAGAGATTGTGGTCTCAAGTCCGGTCAAGGTTGATTACAGCAGAGTGGCGCAGCGGAAGCGTGCTGGGCCCATAACCCAGAGGTCGATGGATCGAAACCATCCTCTGCTAAGGCATTGTAAATCTCAATCTTATTCAGGAGGCCTTTACAATATACAAAAAGAGTTAACTTCTAGACACTCCTGAGGCACTGGCCTCCAAAGCCAGAGATTGTGGTTTCAAGTCCGGTCAAGGTTGATTTCAGCAGAGTGGCGCAGCGGAAGCGTGCCGGGCCCATAACCCAGAGGTCGATGGATCGAAACCATCCTCTGCTAAGGCATTTTAAATCTCAATCTTATTCAGGAGCCCTTTTACAATATGCACAAAAAGTTAACATCTATACAGCCCTGAGTCACTGGCCTCCTAAGCCAGAGATTGTGGTTTCGAGTCCGGTCAAGGTGCACTACAGCAGAGTGGCGCAGCGGAAGCGTGCTGGGCCCATAACCCAGAGGTCGATGGATCGAAACCATCCTCTACTATGCCCTTTTAACTTCTAAACACTCCTGAGACCCTAAAAAATGTCAAAAGCAACAAGCTGGTCGTGAAAAGCTGAGGCCAATTTGACCTCTCATAATATTCAGTCATCTAGAAGACTCTTTGTGTGCATTGGAAAGGCCTCCTGAATAAGATTGAGATATAAAAGGGCAAGTTAGCATCTGTTTTCAAGCCCCAGTGGCCTAATGGATAAGGCACTGGCCTCCTAAGCCAGGGATTGTGGGTTCGAGTCCCATCTGGGGTGAATACAGCAGAGTGGCGCAGCGGAAGCGTGCTGGGCCCATAACCCAGAGGTCGATGGATCGAAACCATCCTCTGCTAAGGCATTTTACAATCTCAATCTTATTCAGGAGGCCTTTACAATACGCACAAAAAGTTAACATCTATACACCCCTGAGGCACTGGCCTCCTAAGCCAGAGATTGTGGTTTCGAGTCCCTGTTAAGGTGCACTACAGCAGAGTGGCGCAGCGGAAGCGTGCTGGGCCCATAACCCAGAGGTCGATGGATCGAAACCATCCTCTGCTATGACCTTTTAACTTCTAAACACTCTTGAGTCCCTAAAAAGGAACAAAAGCCACAAGCTGGTCGTGAAAAGCTGAGGCCAATTTGACCTCTAATAATATTCAGTCATCTAGAAGACTCTTTGTGTGCATTGTAAAGGCCTCCTGAATAAGATTGAGATGTAAAAGGGCAAGTTAGCATCTGTTTTCAAGCCCCAGTGGCCTAATGGATAAGGCACTGGCCTCTTAAGACAGGGATTGTGGGATTGAGTCCCATCTGGGGTGAATGCAGCAGAGTGGAGCAGCGGAAGCGTGTTTAACCCAGAGGTTGAAGGATCGAAACGATCATCTGCTAATCCTTTTTGAAACTCAGGATGCCTTTACAATACACACAAAGAGTTAACATCTATACATCCCTGAGGCACTGGCCTCCTAAGAAAGAGATTGTGGTTTCGAGTCCGGTCAAGGTGCACTACAGCAGAGTGGCGCAGCGGAAGCGTGCTGGGCCCATAACCCAGAGGTCGATGGATCGAAACCATCCTCTGCTATGACCTTTTAACTTCTAAACACTCTTGAGTCCCTAAAAAGGAACAAAAGCCACAAGCTGGTCGTGAAAAGCTGAGGCCAATTTGACCTCTAATAATATTCAGTCATCTAGAAGACTCTTTGTGTGCATTGTAAAGGCCTCCTTAATAAGATTGAGATATAAAAGGGCAAGTTAGCATCTGTTTTCAAGCCCCAGTGGCCTAATGGATAAGGCACTGGCCTCTTAAGCCAGGGATTGTGGGATTGAGTCCCATCTGGGGTGAATACAGCAGAGTGGAGCAGCGGAAGCGTGTGTAACCCAGAGGTTGAAGGATCGAAACGATTCTCTGCTAAGCCTTTTTGAAACTCAGGATGCCTTTACAATACACACAAAGAGTTAACTTCTAGACACTCCTGAGGCACTGGCCTCCTAAGCCAGAGATTGTGGTTTCAAGTTCGGTCAAGGTTGATTACAGCAGAGTGGCGCAGCGGAAGCATGCTGGGCCCATAACCCAGAGGTCGATGGATCGAAACCATCCTCTGCTAAGGCATTTTAAATCTCAATCTTATTCAGGAGCCCTTTACAATACGCACAAAAAGTTTAACATCTATACAGCCCTGAGTCACTGGCCTCCTAAGCCAGAGATTGTGGTTTCGAGTCCGGTCAAGGTGCACTACAGCAGAGTGGCGCAGCGGAAGCGTGCTGGGCCCATAACCCAGAGGTCGATGGATCGAAACCATCCTCTGCTATGCCCTTTTAACTTCTAAACACTCCTGAGACCCTAAAAAACGTCAAAAGCAACAAGCTGGTCGTGAAAAGCTGAGGCCAATTTGACCTCTCATAATATTCAGTCATCTAGAAGACTCTTTGTGTGCATTTGGAAAGGCCTCCTGAATAAGATTGAGATATAAAAGGGCAAGTTAGCATCTGTTTTCAAGCCCCAGTGGCCTAATGGATAAGGCACTGGCCTCCTAAGCCAGGGATTGTGGTTTCGAGTCCCATCTGGGGTGAATACAGCAGAGTGGAGCAGCGGAAGCGTGTGTAACCCAGAGGTTGAAGGATCGAAACGATCCTCTGCTAAGCCTTTTTGAAACTCAGGATGCCTTTACAATACACACAAAGAGTTAACTTCTAGACACTCCTGAGGCACTGGCCTCCTAAGCCAGAGATTGTGGTTTCAAGTCCGGTCAAGGTTGATTACAGCAGAGTGGCGCAGCGGAAGCGTGCTGGGCCCATAACCCAGAGGTCGATGGATCGAAACCATCCTCTGCTAAGGCATTGTAAATCTCAATCTTATTCAGGAGGCCTTTACAATATACAAAAAGAGTTAACTTCTAGACACTCCTGAGGCACTGGCCTCCAAAGCCAGAGATTGTGGTTTCAAGTCCGGTCAAGGTTGATTTCAGCAGAGTGGCGGCAGCGGAAGCGTGCTGGGCCCATAACCCAGAGGTCGATGGATCGAAACCATCCTCTGCTAAGGCATTTTAAATCTCAATCTTATTCAGGAGCCCTTTACAATATGCACAAAAAGTTAACATCTATACAGCCCTGAGTCACTGGCCTCCTAAGCCAGAGATTGTGGTTTCGAGTCCGGTCAAGGTGCACTACAGCAGAGTGGCGCAGCGGAAGCGTGCTGGGCCCATAACCCAGAGGTCGATGGATCGAAACCATCCTCTACTATGCCCTTTTAACTTCTAAACACTCCTGAGACCCTAAAAAATGTCAAAAAGCAACAAGCTGGTCGTGAAAAGCTGAGGCCAATTTGACTTCTCATAATATTCAGTCATCTAGAAGACTCTTTGTGTGCATTGGAAAGGCCTCCTGAATAAGATTGAGATATAAAAGGGCAAGTTAGCATCTGTATTCAAGCCCCAGTGGCCTAATGGATAAGGCACTGGCCTCCTAAGCCAGGGATTGTGGGTTCGAGTCCCATCTGGGGTGAATACAGCAGAGTGGCTCAGCGGGAAGCGTGCTGGGCCCATAACCCAGAGGTCGATGGATCGAAACCATCCTCTGCTAAGGCATTTTACATCTCAATCTTATTCAGGAGGCCTTTACAATACGCACAAAAAGTTAACATCTATACACCCCTGAGGCACTGGCCTCCTAAGCCAGAGATTGTGGTTTCGAGTCCGGTCAAGGTGCACTACAGCAGAGTGGCGCAGCGGAAGCGTGCTGGGCCCATAACCCAGAGGTCGATGGATCGAAACCATCCTCTGCTATGACCTTTTAACTTCTAAACACTCTTGAGTCCCTAAAAGGAACAAAAGCCACAAGCTGGTCGTGAAAAGCTGAGGCCAATTTGACCTCTAATAATATTCAGTCATCTAGAAGACTCTTTGTGTGCATTGTAAAGGCCTCCTGAATAAGATTGAGATGTAAAAGGGCAAGTTAGCATCTGTTTTCAAGCCCCAGTGGCCTAATGGATAAGGCACTGGCCTCTTAAGACAGGGATTGTGGGATTGAGTCCCATCTGGGGTGAATGCAGCAGAGTGGAGCAGCGGAAGCGTGTTTAACCCAGAGGTTGAAGGATCGAACGATCATCTGCTAATCCTTTTTGAAACTCAGGATGCCTTTACAATACACACAAAGAGTTAACATCTATACATCCCTGAGGCACTGGCCTCCTAAGAAAGAGATTGTGGTTTCGAGTCCGGTCAAGGTGCACTACAGCAGAGTGGCGCAGCGGAAGCGTGCTGGGCCCATAACCCAGAGGTCGATGGATCGAAACCATCCTCTGCTATGACCTTTTAACTTCTAAACACTCTTGAGTCCCTAAAAAGGAACAAAAGCCACAAGCTGGTCGTGAAAAGCTGAGGCCCAATTTGACCTCTAATAATATTCAGTCATCTAGAAGACTCTTTGTGTGCATTGTAAAGGCCTCCTTAATAAGATTGAGATATAAAAGGGCAAGTTAGCATCTGTTTTCAAGCCCCAGTGGCCTAATGGATAAGGCACTGGCCTCTTAAGCCAGGGATTGTGGGATTGAGTCCCATCTGGGGTGAATACAGCAGAGTGGAGCAGCGGAAGCGTGTGTAACCCAGAGGTTGAAGGATCGAAACGATTCTCTGCTAAGCCTTTTTGAAACTCAGGATGCCTTTACAATACACACAAAGAGTTAACTTCTAGACACTCCTGAGGCACTGGCCTCCTAAGCCAGAGATTGTGGTTTCAAGTTCGGTCAAGGTTGATTACAGCAGAGTGGCGCAGCGGAAGCATGCTGGGCCCATAACCCAGAGGTCGATGGATCGAAACCATCCTCTGCTAAGGCATTTTAAATCTCAATCTTATTCAGGAGCCCTTTACAATACGCACAAAAAGTTAACATCTATACAGCCCTGAGTCACTGGCCTCCTAAGCCAGAGATTGTGGTTTCGAGTCCGGTCAAGGTGCACTACAGCAGAGTGGCGCAGCGGAAGCGTGCTGGGCCCATAACCCAGAGGTCGATGGATCGAAACCATCCTCTGCTATGCCCTTTTAACTTCTAACACTCCTGAGACCCTAAAAAAATGTCAAAAGCAACAAGCTGGTCGTGAAAAGCTGAGGCCAATTTGACCTCTCATAATATTCAGTCATCTAGAAGACTCTTTGTGTGCATTGGAAAGGCCTCCTGAATAAGATTGAGATATAAAAGGGCAAGTTAGCATCTGTTTTCAAGCCCCAGTGGCCTAATGGATAAGGCACTGGCCTCCTAAGCCAGGGATTGTGGGTTCGAGTCCCATCTGGGGTGAATACAGCAGAGTGGCGCAGCGGGAAGCGTGCTGGGCCCATAACCCAGAGGTCGATGGATCGAAACCATCCTCTGCTAAGGCGTTTTACATCTCAATCTTATTCAGGAGGCCTTTACAATACGCACAAAAAGTTAACATCTATACATCCCTGAGGCACTGGCCTCCTAAGAAAGA
>NW_020528544.1:35000-37500 GCF_003368295.1 Carassius auratus
TTCAAGCCCCAGTGGCCTAATGGATAAGGCACTGGCCTCTTAAGCCAGGGATTGTGGGATTGAGTCCCATGTGGGGTGAATACAGCAGAGTGGAGCAGCAGAAGCGTGTGTAACCCAGAGGTTGAAGGATCGAAACGATTCTCTGCTAAGCCTTTTTGAAACTCAGGATGCCTTTACAATACACACAAAGAGTTAACTTCTAGACACTCCTGAGGCACTGGCCTCCTAAGCCAGAGATTGTGGTTTCAAGTTCGGTCAAGGTTGATTACAGCAGAGTGGCGCAGCGGAAGCGTGCTGGGCCCATAACCCAGAGGTCAATGGATCGAAACCATCCTCTGCTAAGGCATTTTAAATCTCAATCTTATTCAGGAGCCCTTTACAATACGCACAAAAAGTTAACATCTATACAGCCCTGAGTCACTTGCCTCCTAAGCCAGAGATTGTGGTTTCGAGTCCGGTCAAGGTGCACTACAGCAGAGTGGCGCAGCGGAAGCGTGCTGGGCCCATAACCCAGAGGTCGATGGATCGAAACCATCCTCTGCTATGCCCTTTTAACTTCTAAACACTCCTGAGACCCTAAAAAACGTCAAAAGCAACAAGCTGGTCGTGAAAAGCTGAGGCCAATTTGACCTCTCATAATATTCAGTCATCTAGAAGACTCTTTGTGTGCATTGGAAAGGCCTCCTGAATAAGATTGAGATATAAAAGGGCAAGTTAGCATCTGTTTTCAAGCCCCAGTGGCCTAATGGATAAGGCACTGGCCTCCTAAGCCAGGGATTGTGGTTTCGAGTCCCATCTGGGGTGAATACAGCAGAGTGGAGCAGCGGAAGCGTGTGTAACCCAGAGGTTGAAGGATCGAAACGATCCTCTGCTAAGCCTTTTTGAAACTCAGGATGCCTTTACAATACACACAAAGAGTTAACTTCTAGACACTCCTGAGGCACTGGCCTCCTAAGCCAGAGATTGTGGTTTCAAGTCCGGTCAAGGTTGATTACAGCAGAGTGGCGCAGCGGAAGCGTGCTGGGCCCATAACCCAGAGGTCGATGGATCGAAACCATCCTCTGCTAAGGCATTGTAAATCTCAATCTTATTCAGGAGGCCTTTACAATATACAAAAAGAGTTAACTTCTAGACACTCCTGAGGCACTGGCCTCCAAAGCCAGAGATTGTGGTTTCAAGTCCCATCTGGGGTGAATACAGCAGAGTGGCACAGCGTAAGCGTGCTGGGCCCATAACCCAGAGGTCGATGGATCGAAACCATCCTCTGCTAAGGCATTTTACATCTCAATCTTATTCAGGAGGCCTTTACAATACGCACAAAAAGTTAACATCTATACACCCCTGAGGCACTGGCCTCCTAAGCCAGAGATTGTGGTTTCGAGTCCGGTCAAGGTGCACTACAGCAGAGTGGCGCAGCGGAAGCGTGCTGGGCCCATAACCCAGAGGTCGATGGATCGAAACCATCCTCTGCTATGACCTTTTAACTTCTAAACACTCTTGAGTCCCTAAAAAGGAACAAAAGCCACAAGCTGGTCGTGAAAAGCTGAGGCCAATTTGACCTCTCATAATATTCAGTCATCTAGAAGACTCTTTGTGTGCATTGTAAAGGCCTCCTGAATAAGATTGAGATGTAAAAGGGCAAGTTAGCATCTGTTTTCCAGCCCCAGTGGCCTAATGGATAAGGCACTGGCCTCTTAAGCCAGGGATTGTGGGATTGAGTCCCATCTGGGGTGAATGCAGCAGAGTGGAGCAGCGGAAGCGTGTTTAACCCAGAGGTTGAAGGATCGAAACGATCATCTGCTAATCCTTTTTGAAACTCAGGATGCTTTTACAATACACACAAAGAGTTAACATCTATACATCCCTGAGGCACTGGCCTCCTAAGAAAGAGATTGTGGTTTCGAGTCCGGTCAAGGTGCACTACAGGCACTGGCCTCTTGAGTCCCATCTGGGGTGAATGCAGCAGAGTGGAGCAGCGGAAGCGTGTTTAACCCAGAGGTTGAAGGATCGAAACGATCATCTGCTAATCCTTTTTGAAACTCAGGATGCCTTTACAATACACACAAAGAGTTAACATCTATACATCCCTGAGGCACTGGCCTCCTAAGAAAGAGATTGTGGTTTCGAGTCCGGTCAAGGTGCACTACAGCAGAGGTCGATGGATCGAAACCATCCTCTGCTATGACCTTTTAACTTCTAAACACTCTTGAGTCCCTAAAAAGGAACAAAAGCCACAAGCTGGTCGTGAAAAGCTGAGGCCAATTTGACCTCTAATAATATTCAGTCATCTAGAAGACTCTTTGTGTGCATTGTAAAGGCCTCCTGAATAAGATTGAGATATAAAAGGGCAAGTTAGCATCTGTTTTCAAGCCCCAGTGGCCTAATGTATAAGGCACTGGCCTCTTAAGCCAGGGATTGTGGGATTGAGTCCCATCTGGGGTGAATACAGCAGAGTGGAGCAGCGGAAGCGTGTGTAACCCAGAGGTTGAAGGATCGAAAC
>NW_020528544.1:45000-47500 GCF_003368295.1 Carassius auratus
AGTCATCTAGAAGACTCTTTGTGTGCATTGTAAAGGCCTCCTGAATAAGATTGAGATATAAAAGGGCAAGTTAGCATCTGTTTTCAAGCCCCAGTGGCCTAATGGATAAGGCACTGGCCCCCTAAGCCAGGGATTGTGGGTTCGAGTCCCATCTGGGGTGAATACAGCAGAGTGGAGCAGCGGAAGCGTGCTCAACCCAGAGGTTGAAGGATCGAAACGATCTTCTGCTAAGCCTTTTTGAAACTCAGGATGCCTTTACAATACACACAAAGAGTTAACTTCTAGACACTCCTGAGGCACTGGCCTCCTAAGCCAGAGATTGTGGTTTCAAGTCCGGTCAAGGTTGATTACAGCAGAGTGGCGCAGCGGAAGCGTGCTGGGCCCATAACCCAGAGGTCGATGGATCGAAACCATCCTCTGCTAAGGCATTTTAAATCTCAATCTTATTCAGGAGGCCTTTACAATATACAAAAAGAGTTAACTTCTAGACACTCCTGAGGCACTGGGCTCCAAAGCCAGAGATTGTGGTTTCAAGTCCGGTCAAGGTTGATTACAGCAGAGTGGCGCAGCGGAAGCGTGCTGGGCCCATAACCCAGAGGTTGATGAATCGAAACCATCCTCTGCTAAGGCATTTTAAATCTCAATCTTATTCAGGAGGCCTTTACAATAAACAAAAAGAGTTAACTTCTAGACACTCCTGAGGCACTGGCCTCCTAAGCCAGAGATTGTGGTTTCGAGTCCGGTCAAGCTGCACTACAGCAGAGTGGCGCAGCGGAAGCGTGCTGGGCCCATAACCCAGAGGTCGATGGATCGAAACCATCCTCTGCTATGACCTTTTAACTTCTAAACACTCTTGAGTCCCTAAAAAGGAACAAAAGCCACAAGCTGGTCGTGAAAAGCTGAGGCCAATTTGACCTCTAATAATATTCAGTCATCTAGAAGACTCTTTGTGTGCATTGTAAAGGCCTCCTGAATAAGATTGAGATGTAAAATGGCAAGTTAGCATCTGTTTTCAAGCCCCAGTGGCCTAATGGATAAGGCACTGGCCTCTTAAGCCAGGGATTGTGGGATTGAGTCCCATCTGGGGTGAATGCAGCAGAGTGGAGCAGCGGAAGCGTGTTTAACCCAGAGGTTGAAGGATCGAAACGATCATCTGATAATCCTCTTTGAAACTCAGGATCCTTTACAATACACACAAAGAGTTAACATCTACACATCCCTGAGGCACTGGCCTCCTAAGAAAGAGATTGTGGTTTCGAGTCCGGTCAAGGTGCACTACAGCAGAGTGGCGCAGCGGAAGCGTGCTGGGCCCATAACCCAGAGGTCGATGGATCGAAACCATCCTCTGCTATGACCTTTTAACTTCTAAACACTCTTGAGTCCCTAAAAAGGAACAAAAGCCACAAGCTGGTCGTGAAAAGCTGAGGCCAATTTGACCTCTAATAATATTCAGTCATCTAGAAGACTCTTTGTGTGCATTGTAAAGGCCTCCTTAATAAGATTGAGATATAAAAGGGCAAGTTAGCATCTGTTTTCAAGCCCCAGTGGCCTAATGGATAAGGCACTGGCCTCTTAAGCCAGGGATTGTGGGATTGAGTCCCATCTGGGGTGAATACAGCAGAGTGGAGCAGCGGAAGCGTGTGTAACCCAGAGGTTGAAGGATCGAAACGATTCTCTGCTAAGCCTTTTTGAAACTCAGGATGCCTTTACAATACACACAAAGAGTTAACTTCTAGACACTCCCGAGGCACTGGCCTCCTAAGCCAGAGATTGTGGTTTCAAGTTCGGTCAAGGTTGATTACAGCAGAGTGGCGCAGCGGAAGCGTGCTGGGCCCATAACCCAGAGGTCGATGGATCGAAACCATCCTCTGCTAAGGCATTTTAAATCTCAATCTTATTCAGGAGCCCTTTACAATACGCACAAAAAGTTAACATCTATACAGCCCTGAGTCACTGCCTCCTAAGCCAGAGATTGTGGTTTCGAGTCCGGTCAAGGTGCACTACAGCAGAGTGGCGCAGCGGAAGCGTGCTGGGCCCATAACCCAGAGGTCGATGGATCGAAACCATCCTCTGCTATGCCCTTTTAACTTCTAAACACTCCTGAGACCCTAAAAAACGTCAAAAGCAACAAGCTGGTCGTGAAAAGCTGAGGCCAATTTGACCTCTCATAATATTCAGTCATCTAGAAGACTCTTTGTGTGCATTGGAAAGGCCTCCTGAATAAGATTGAGATATAAAAGGGCAAGTTAGGATCTGTTTTCAAGCCCCAGTGGCCTAATGGATAAGGCACTGGCCTCCTAAGCCAGGGATTGTGGTTTCGAGTCCCATCTGGGGTGAATACAGCAGAGTGGAGCAGCGGAAGCGTGTGTAACCCAGAGGTTGAAGGATAGAAACGATCCTCTGCTAAGCCTTTTTGAAACTCAGGATGCCTTTACAATACACACAAAGAGTTAACTTCTAGACACTGCTGAGGCACTGGCCTCCTAAGCCAGAGATTGTG
>NW_020528544.1:52500-55000 GCF_003368295.1 Carassius auratus
AAGCCAGAGATTGTGGTTTCGAGTCCGGTCAAGGTGCACTACAGCAGAGTGGCGCAGCGGAAGCGTGCTGGGCCCATAACCCAGAGGTCGATGGATCGAAACCATCCTCTGCTATGCCCTTTTAACTTCTAAACACTCCTGAGACCCTAAAAAACGTCAAAAGCAACAAGCTGGTCGTGAAAAGCTGAGGCCAATTTGACCTCTCATAATATTCAGTCATCTAGAAGACTCTTTGTGTGCATTGTAAAGGCCTCCTGAATAAGATTGAGATATAAAAGGGCAAGTTAGCATCTGTTTTCAAGCCCCAGTGGCCTAATGGATAAGGCACTGGCCCCCTAAGCCAGGGATTGTGGGTTCGAGTCCCATCTGGGGTGAATACAGCAGAGTGGAGCAGCGGAAGCGTGCTCAACCCAGAGGTTGAAGGATCGAAACGATCTTCTGCTAAGCCTTTTTGAAACTCAGGATGCCTTTACAATACACACAAAGAGTTAACTTCTAGACACTCCTGAGGCACTGGCCTCCTAAGCCAGAGATTGTGGTTTCAAGTCCGGTCAAGGTTGATTACAGCAGAGTGGCGCAGCGGAAGCGTGCTGGGCCCATAACCCAGAGGTCGATGGATCGAAACCATCCTCTGCTAAGGCATTTTAAATCTCAATCTTATTCAGGAGGCCTTTACAATATACAAAAAGAGTTAACTTCTAGACACTCCTGAGGCACTGGGCTCCAAAGCCAGAGATTGTGGTTTCAAGTCCGGTCAAGGTTGATTACAGCAGAGTGGCGCAGCGGAAGCGTGCTGGGCCCATAACCCAGAGGTTGATGAATCGAAACCATCCTCTGCTAAGGCATTTTAAATCTCAATCTTATTCAGGAGGCCTTTACAATAAACAAAAAGAGTTAACTTCTAGACACTCCTGAGGCACTGGCCTCCTAAGCCAGAGATTGTGGTTTCGAGTCCGGTCAAGCTGCACTACAGCAGAGTGGCGCAGCGGAAGCGTGCTGGGCCCATAACCCAGAGGTCGATGGATCGAAACCATCCTCTGCTATGACCTTTTAACTTCTAAACACTCTTGAGTCCCTAAAAAGGAACAAAAGCCACAAGCTGGTCGTGAAAAGCTGAGGCCAATTTGACCTCTAATAATATTCAGTCATCTAGAAGACTCTTTGTGTGCATTGTAAAGGCCTCCTGAATAAGATTGAGATGTAAAATGGCAAGTTAGCATCTGTTTTCAAGCCCCAGTGGCCTAATGGATAAGGCACTGGCCTCTTAAGCCAGGGATTGTGGGATTGAGTCCCATCTGGGGTGAATGCAGCAGAGTGGAGCAGCGGAAGCGTGTTTAACCCAGAGGTTGAAGGATCGAAACGATCATCTGATAATCCTCTTTGAAACTCAGGATCCTTTACAATACACACAAAGAGTTAACATCTACACATCCCTGAGGCACTGGCCTCCTAAGAAAGAGATTGTGGTTTCGAGTCCGGTCAAGGTGCACTACAGCAGAGTGGCGCAGCGGAAGCGTGCTGGGCCCATAACCCAGAGGTCGATGGATCGAAACCATCCTCTGCTATGACCTTTTAACTTCTAAACACTCTTGAGTCCCTAAAAAGGAACAAAAGCCACAAGCTGGTCGTGAAAAGCTGAGGCCAATTTGACCTCTAATAATATTCAGTCATCTAGAAGACTCTTTGTGTGCATTGTAAAGGCCTCCTTAATAAGATTGAGATATAAAAGGGCAAGTTAGCATCTGTTTTCAAGCCCCAGTGGCCTAATGGATAAGGCACTGGCCTCTTAAGCCAGGGATTGTGGGATTGAGTCCCATCTGGGGTGAATACAGCAGAGTGGAGCAGCGGAAGCGTGTGTAACCCAGAGGTTGAAGGATCGAAACGATTCTCTGCTAAGCCTTTTTGAAACTCAGGATGCCTTTACAATACACACAAAGAGTTAACTTCTAGACACTCCCGAGGCACTGGCCTCCTAAGCCAGAGATTGTGGTTTCAAGTTCGGTCAAGGTTGATTACAGCAGAGTGGCGCAGCGGAAGCGTGCTGGGCCCATAACCCAGAGGTCGATGGATCGAAACCATCCTCTGCTAAGGCATTTTAAATCTCAATCTTATTCAGGAGCCCTTTACAATACGCACAAAAAGTTAACATCTATACAGCCCTGAGTCACTTGCCTCCTAAGCCAGAGATTGTGGTTTCGAGTCCGGTCAAGGTGCACTACAGCAGAGTGGCGCAGCGGAAGCGTGCTGGGCCCATAACCCAGAGGTCGATGGATCGAAACCATCCTCTGCTATGCCCTTTTAACTTCTAAACACTCCTGAGACCCTAAAAAACGTCAAAAGCAACAAGCTGGTCGTGAAAAGCTGAGGCCAATTTGACCTCTCATAATATTCAGTCATCTAGAAGACTCTTTGTGTGCATTGGAAAGGCCTCCTGAATAAGATTGAGATATAAAAGGGCAAGTTAGGATCTGTTTTCAAGCCCCAGTGGCCTAATGGATAA
>NW_020528544.1:102500-110000 GCF_003368295.1 Carassius auratus
GCCCATAAGCCCAGAGGTCGATGGATCGAAACCATCCTCTGCTAAGGCATTTTAAATCTCAATCTTATTCAGGAGGCCTTTACAATACACAAAAAGAGTTAACTTCTAGACACTCCTGAGGCACTGGCCTCCAAAGCCAGAGATTGTGGTTTCAAGTCCGGTCAAGGTTGATTACAGCAGAGTGGCGCAGCGGAAGCGTGCTGGGCCCATAACCCAGAGGTCGATGGATCGAAACCATCCTCTGCTAAGGCATTTTAAATCTCAATCTTATTCAGGAGCCCTTTACAATACGCACAAAAAGTTAACATCTATACATCCCTGAGGCACTGGCCTCCTAAGAAAGAGATTGTGGTTTCGAGTCCGGTCAAGGTGCACTACAGCAGAGTGGCGCAGCGGAAGCGTGCTGGGCCCATAACCCAGAGGTCGATGGATCGAAACCATCCTCTGCTATGACCTTTTAACTTCTAAACACTCTTGAGTCCCTAAAAAGGAACAAAAGCCACAAGCTGGTCGTGAAAAGCTGAGGCCAATTTGACCTCTAATAATATTCAGTCATCTAGAAGACTCTTTGTGTGCATTGTAAAGGCCTCCTGAATAAGATTGAGATATAAAAGGGCAAGTTAGCATCTGTTTTCAAGCCCCAGTGGCCTAATGGATAAGGCACTGGCCTCTTAAGCCAGGGATTGTGGGATTGAGTCCCATCTGGGGTGAATACAGCAGAGTGGAGCAGCGGAAGCGTGTGTAACCCAGAGGTTGAAGGATCGAAACGATCCTCTGCTAAGCCTTTTTGAAACTCAGGATGCCTTTACAATACACACAAAGAGTTAACTTCTAGACACTCCTGAGGCACTGGCCTCCTAAGCCAGAGATTGTGGTTTCAAGTCCGGTCAAGGTTGATTACAGCAGAGTGGCGCAGCGGAAGCGTGCTGGGCCCATAACCCAGAGGTCGATGGATCGAAACCATCCTCTGCTAAGGCATTTTAAATATCAATCTTATTCAGGAGCCCTTTACAGTACGCACAAAAAGTTAACATCTATACAGCCCTTAGGCACTGGCCTCCTAAGCCAGAGATTGTGGTTTCGAGTCAGGTCAAGGTGCACTACAGCAGAGTGGCGCAGCGGAAGCGTGCTGGGCCCATAACCCAGAGGTCGATGGAACGAAACCATCCTCTGCTATGCCCTTTTAACTTCTAAACACTCCTGAGACCCTAAAAAACGTCAAAAGCAACAAGCTGGTCGTGAAAAGCTGAGGCCAATTTGACCTCTCATAATATTCAGTCATCTAGAAGACTCTTTGTGTGCATTGTAAAGGCCTCCTGAATAAGATTGAGATATAAAAAGGCAAGTTAGCATCTGTTTTCAAGCCCCAGTGGCCTAATGGATAAGGCACTGGCCTCTTAAGCCAGGGATTGTGGGATTGAGTCCCATCTGGGATGAATACAGCAGAGTGGAGCAGCGGAAGCGTGTGTAACCCAGAGGTTGAAGGATCGAAACGATCCTCTGCTAAGCCTTTTTGAAACTCAGGATGCCTTTACAATACACACAAAGAGTTAACTTCTAGACACTCCTGAGACCCTAAAAAAACGTCAAAAGCAACAAGCTGGCCGTGAAAAGCTGAGGCCAATTTGACCTCTCATAATATTCAGTCATCTAGAAGACTCTTTGTGTGCATTGTAAAGGCCTCCTGAATAAGATTGAGATGTAAAAGGGCAAGTTAGCATCTGTTTTCAAGCCCCAGTGGCCTAATGGATAAGGCACTGGCCTCTTAAGCCAGGGATTGTGGGATTGAGTCCCATCTGGGGTGAATGCAGCAGAGTGGAGCAGCCGAAGCGTGTTTAACCCAGAGGTTGAAGGATCGAAACGATCCTCTGCTAATCCTTTTTGAAACTCAGGATGCCTTTACAATACACAAAGAGTTAACTTCTAGACACTCCTGAGGCACTGGCCTCCTAAGCCAGAGATTGTGGATTCAAGTCCAGTCATGGTTGATTACAGCAGAGTGGCGCAGCGGAAGCGTGCTGGGCCCATAACCCAGAGGTCGATGGATCGAAACCATCCTCTGCTATGACCTTTTAACTTCTAAACACTCTTGAGTCCCTAAAAAGGAACAAAAGCCACAAGCTGGTCGTGAAAAGCTGAGGCCAATTTGACCTCTAATAATATTCAGTCATCTAGAAGACTCTTTGTGTGCATTGTAAAGGCCTCCTGAATAAGATTGAGATATAAAAGGGCAAGTTAGCATCTGTTTTCAAGCCCCAGTGGCCTAATGGATAAGGCACTGGCCTCTTAAGCCAGGGATTGTGGGATTGAGTCCCATCTGGGGTGAATACAGCAGAGTGGAGCAGCGGAAGCGTGTGTAACCCAGAGGTTGAAGGATCGAAACGATCCTCTGTTAAGCCTTTTTGAAACTCAGGATGCCTTTACAATACACACAAAGAGTTAACTTCTAGACACTCCTGAGGCACTGGCCTCCTAAGCCAGAGATTGTGGTTTCAAGTCCGGTCAAGGTTGATTACAGCAGATTGGCGCAGCGGAAGCGTGCTGGGCCCATAACCCAGAGGTCGATGGATCGAAACCATCCTCTGCTAAGGCATTTTAAATATCAATCTTATTCAGGAGCCCTTTACAATACGCACAAAAAGTTAACATCTATACAGCCCTGAGGCACTGGCCTCCTAAGCCAGAGATTGTGGTTTCGAGTCAGGTCAAGGTGCACTACAGCAGAGTGGCGCAGCGGAAGCGTGCTGGGCCCATAACCCAGAGGTCGATGGATCGAAACCATCCTCTGCTATGCCCTTTTAACTTCTAAACACTCCTGAGACCCTAAAAAACGTCAAAAGCAACAAGCTGGTCGTGAAAAGCTGAGGCCAATTTGACCTCTCATAATATTCAGTCATCTAGAAGACTCTTTGTGTGCATTGTAAAGGCCTCCTGAATAAGATTGAGATATAAAAAGGCAAGTTAGCATCTGTTTTCAAGCCCCAGTGGCCTAATGGATAAGGCACTGGCCTCTTAAGCCAGGGATTGTGGGATTGAGTCCCATCTGGGGTGAATACAGCAGAGTGGAGCAGCGGAAGCGTGTGTAACCCAGAGGTTGAAGGATCGAAACGATCCTCTGCTAAGCCTTTTTGAAACTCAGGATGCCTTTACAATACACACAAAGAGTTAACTTCTAGACACTCCTGAGGCACTGGCCTCCTAAGCCAGAGATTTTGGTTTTAAGTCCGGTCAAGGTTGATTACAGCAGAGTGGCGCAGCGGAAGCGTGCTGGGCCCATAACCCAGAGGTCGATGGATCGAAACCATTCTCTGCTAAGGCATTTTAAATCTCAATCTTATTCAGGAGGCCTTTACAATACACAAAAAGAGTTAACTTCTAGACACTCCTGAGGCACTGGCCTCCAAAGCCAGAGATTGTGGTTTCAAGTCCGGTCAAGGTTGATTACAGCAGAGTGGCGCAGCGGAAGCGTGCTGGGCCCATAACCCAGAGGTCGATGGATCGAAACCATCCTCTGCTAAGGCATTTTAAATCTCAATCTTATTCAGGAGCCCTTTACAATACGCACAAAAAGTTAACATCTATACATCCCTGAGGCACTGGCCTCCTAAGAAAGAGATTGTGGTTTCGAGTCCGGTCAAGGTGCACTACAGCAGAGTGGCGCAGCGGAAGCGTGCTGGGCCCATAACCCAGAGGTCGATGGATCGAAACCATCCTCTGCTATGACCTTTTAACTTCTAAACACTCTTGAGTCCCTAAAAAGGAACAAAAGCCACAAGCTGGTCGTGAAAAGCTGAGGCCAATTTGACCTCTAATAATATTCAGTCATCTAGAAGACTCTTTGTGTGCATTGTAAAGGCCTCCTGAATAAGATTGAGATATAAAAGGGCAAGTTAGCATCTGTTTTCAAGCCCCAGTGGCCTAATGGATAAGGTACTAGCCTCTTAAGCCAGGGATTGTGGGATTGAGTCCCATCTGGGGTGAATACAGCAGAGTGGAGCAGCGGAAGCGTGTGTAACCCAGAGGTTGAAGGATCGAAACGATCCTCTGCTAAGCCTTTTTGAAACTCAGGATGCCTTTACAATACACACAAAGAGTTAACTTCTAGACACTCCTGAGGCACTGGCCTCCTAAGCCAGAGATTGTGGTTTCAAGTCTGGTCAAGGTTGATTACAGCAGAGTGGCGCAGTGGAAGCGTGCTGGGCCATAACCCAGAGGTCGATGGATCGAAACCATCCTCTGCTAAGGCATTTTACATCTCAATCTTATTCAGGAGGCCTTTACAATACGCACAAAAAGTTAACATCTATACACCCCTGAGGCACTGGCCTCCTAAGCCAGAGATTGTGGTTTCGAGTCCGGTCAAGGTGCACTACAGCAGAGTGGCGCAGCGGAAGTGTGCTGGGCCCATAACCCAGAGGTCGATGGATCGAAACCATCCTCTGCTATGACCTTTTAACTTCTAAACACTCTTGAGTCCCTAAAAAGGAACAAAAGCCACAAGCTGGTCGTGAAAAGCTGAGGCCAATTTGACCTCTAATAATATTCAGTCATCTAGAAGACTCTATGTGTGCATTGTAAAGGCCTCCTGAATAAGATTGAGATGTAAAAGGGCAAGTTAGCATCTGTTTTCAAGCCCCAGTGGCCTAATGGATAAGGCACTGGCCTCTTAAGCCAGGGATTGTGGGATTGAGTCCCATCTGGGGTGAATGCAGCAGAGTGGAGCAGCGGAAGCGTGTTTAACCCAGAGGTTGAAGGATCGAAACGATCCTCTGCTAATCCTTTTTGAAACTCAGGATGCCTTTACAATACACACAAAGAGTTAACTTCTAGACACTCCTGAGGCACTGGCCTCCTAAGCCAGAGATTTTGGTTTTAAGTCCGGTCAAGGTTGATTAAAGCAGAGTGGCGCAGCGGAAGCGTGCTGGGCCCATAACCCAGAGGTCGATGGATCGAAACCATTCTCTGCTAAGGCATTTTAAATCTCAATCTTATTCAGGAGGCCTTTACAATATACAAAAAGAGTTAACTTCTAGACACTCCTGAGGCACTGGCCTCCAAAGCCAGAGATTGTGGTTTCAAGTCCGGTCAAGTTTGATTACAGCAGAGTGGCGCAGCGGAAGCGTGCTGGGCCCATAACCCAGAGGTCGATGGATCGAAACCATCCTCTGCTAAGACATTTTAAATCTCAATCTTATTCAGGAGCCCTTTACAATACGCACAAAAAGTTAACATCTATACAACCCTGAGGCACTGGCCTCCTAAGCCAAAGATTGTGGTTTCGAGTCCGGTCAAGGTGCACTACAGCAGAGTGGTGCAGCGGAAGCGTGCTGGGCCCATAACCCAGAGGTCGATGGATCGAAACCATCCTCTGCTATGACCTTTCAACTTCTAAACACGCCTGAGTCCCTAAAAAAAACGTCAAAAGCAACAAGCTGGTCGTGAAAAGCTGAGGCCAATTTGACCTCTCATAATATTCAGTCATCTAGAAGACTCTTTGTGTGCATTGTAAAGGCCTCCTGAATAAGATTGAGATATAAAAGGGCAAGTTAGCATCTGTTTTCAAGCCCCAGTGGCCTAATGGATAAGGCACTGGCCTCTTAAGCCAGGGATTGTGGGATTGAGTCCCATCTGGGGTGAATACAGCAGAGTGGAGCAGCGGAAGCGTGTGTAACCCAGAGGTTGAAGGATCGAAACGATCCTCTGCTAAGCCTTTTTGAAACTCAGGATGGCCTTTACAATATACAAAAAGAGTTAACTTCTAGACACTCCTGAGGCACTGGCCTCCAAAGCCAGAGATTGTGGTTTCAAGTCCGGTCAAGGTTGATTATAGCAGAGTGGCGCAGCGGAAGCGTGCTGGGCCCATAACCCAGAGGTCGATGGATCGAAACCATCCTCTGCTAAGGCATTTTAAATCTCAATCTTATTCAGGAGGCCTTTACAATACACAAAAAGAGTTAACTTCTAGACACTCCTGAGGCACTGGCCTCCAAAGCCAGAGATTGTGGTTTCAAGTCCGGTCAAGGTTGATTACAGCAGAGTGGCGCAGCGGAAGCGTGCTGGGCCCATAACCCAGAGGTCGATGGATCGAAACCATCCTCTGCTAAGGCATTTTAAATCTCCATCTTATTCAGGAGCCCTTTACAATACGCACAAAAAGTTAACATCTATACATCCCTGAGGCACTGGCCTCCTAAGAAAGAGATTGTGGTTTCGAGTCCGGTCAAGGTGCACTACAGCAGAGTGGCGCAGCGGAAGCGTGCTGGGCCCATAACCCAGAGGTCGATGGATCGAAACCATCCTCTGCTATGACCTTTTAACTTCTAAACACTCTTGAGTCCCTAAAAAGGAACAAAAGCCACAAGCTGGTCGTGAAAAGCTGAGGCCAATTTGACCTCTAATAATATTCAGTCATCTAGAAGACTCTTTGTGTGCATTGTAAAGGCCTCCTGAATAAGATTGAGATATAAAAGGGCAAGTTAGCATCTGTTTTCAAGCCCCAGTGGCCTAATGGATAAGGTACTGGCCTCTTAAGCCAGGGATTGTGGGATTGAGTCCCATCTGGGGTGAATACAGCAGAGTGGAGCAGCGGAAGCGTGTGTAACCCAGAGGTTGAAGGATCGAAACGATCCTCTGCTAAGCCTTTTTGAAACTCAGGATGCCTTTACAATACACACAAAGAGTTAACTTCTAGACACTCCTGAGGCACTGGCCTCCTAAGCCAGAGATTGTGGTTTCAAGTCTGGTCAAGGTTGATTACAGCAGAGTGGCGCAGCGGAAGCGTGCTGGGCCCATAACCCAGAGGTCGATGGATCGAAACCATCCTCTGCTAAGGCATTTTACATCTCAATCTTATTCAGGAGGCCTTTACAATACGCACAAAAAGTTAACATCTATACACCCCTGAGGCACTGGCCTCCTAAGCCAGAGATTGTGGTTTCGAGTCCGGTCAAGGTGCACTACAGCAGAGTGGCGCAGCGGAAGTGTGCTGGGCCCATAACCCAGAGGTCGATGGATCGAAACCATCCTCTGCTATGACCTTTTAACTTCTAAACACTCTTGAGTCCCTAAAAAGGAACAAATGCCACAAGCTGGTCGTGAAAAGCTGAGGCCAATTTGACCTCTAATAATATTCAGTCATCTAGAAGACTCTTTGTGTGCATTGTAAAGGCCTCCTGAATAAGATTGAGATGTAAAAGGGCAAGTTAGCATCTGTTTTCAAGCCCCAGTGGCCTAATGGATAAGGCACTGGCCTCTTAAGCCAGGGATTGTGGGATTGAGTCCCATCTGGGGTCAATGCAGCAGAGTGGAGCAGCGGAAGCGTGTTTAACCCAGAGGTTGAAGGATCGAAACGATCCTCTGCTAATCCTTTTTGAAACTCAGGATGCCTTTACAATACACACAAAGAGTTAACTTCTAGACACTCCTGAGGCACTGGCCTCCTAAGCCAGAGATTTTGGTTTTAAGTCCGGTCAAGGTTGATTACAGCAGAGTGGCGCAGCG